>NC_092204.1:624820-667905 GCF_043381705.1 Parasteatoda tepidariorum
ATCTGGTGATCTGGCAGGCCAAGGAAGAGTTTGACAAGCTTGCAGACAGTTCATAGCAACACGTGCCGTATGTGGTCTGGCATTGTCCTGCTGAAAAACCAGCCCAGGGAGCTGCAAAAGGAACGGTAGCAAAACAGGTCTTAGGATGTTGTCGACGTACCGCTGTGCAGTAAGTGTACCTCTAATGACGACCAAAGGGGTCCGGCTGTCAAAGGAAATGGCACCCCGGACCATAATGCCTTGTTGAGTTATCACTTTTTGATGCACTTGATTCGCGACCATTTCAACATATATTCAATATAATTTTCAGATTATTTATTTTTTTTGGCCCTTCTACATAGTGTCTTTTTCTGTATATCAAATTGTTATATTATTTACATGATGCGTTGGCAAATGCAGTAATCATTTTTGATGGGTCGTCGATTTCCAATTATTTTTTTCACCGGCAGTCATCAACCGTCTCAATGAATCCCCATGTTTTGAATCTCAAACTTGATGTAAAACTTTTTGAAGAGTCTGTAATGATCCATTCCATCATACATTCACCACGTCATTCTCCGATCGTTTCCGCATTGTTTTACTAATTTCGATTTTCAGTTCTGTTTTTGAAGTTTTATCATTTTTCCAGAAATTTTTCAAATGTTCATGTCCTTAATATGAAGTTATCATGATACGCGAATTCGCACTTTTAACTTACTTGGTCCGTAACGATTCCTTCATAAATCCACGCCGTTTTCTAATAATTTTTTCGGCAGTTACTTTTTCAATTCCATTTTTAACCTTTTCGAGACGGGAGAGTCAAATGTATTCGTACGGAATCAGAATACAAAAAAATAAAATAAAAAGCGGTAGCTTAAGTTTGGGCATGACAAATTTAAATGACTTATTTTTGCTTTCACTTTAAATCTAACACATCCAATCCTTGTGTGTTAAAAGTGTAATAATACAATTTCTAATTCGAACTAAGTAGTGGTGAATTAAATAAAGCAAACTATTATCACCCCGCCCACAAATAAACTGTTGTGAAAATAGTTAGGCTACCAGTTTTATCCTTTTTTTTACCCTGATTGTCTTGAGAATGCCTATATGACTCGAACAGGTCAACGTGATTTTTTAATATGTCCATAATAATACGATGTTATTGCAATTTGATCACTTCTAGAAACGCTTGAAAAGAAAAAATTTCGCGACTTTAGGAGACCCTTTTCTAAATGTGTGACCGATACACACCCTCCTGATCTTTTGACGAAAATATACAGTTTTATGACTGACGCTTTATACAGTCAGAACTTGATATAAGGTCATCCGCATATCAGGCCACTTTTCCAAAGTTCCGGCTCACTGAATTCTCTGTTACAGATTATCGGATACATGGTCAAGTTTTAAAATTTTTTTATCGCTTATAAGGTCATTTATATCTGAGGCGAGGGAAGCTCTTTTCTAACAAAAGCCTATTTAACTTCCTTACAAGGCAATTACCCCTCGCGAATTCTAGGAAAATGTTGCAGCCAACGAACAAGCTACAATTTCTGAAATTCTTTACAAGTTGTGGACAGTGAGGACAATGACAGTGATCTTGAAACTGTAACCCAAGCGGAAGCTTTCAATGCAATAAATGTCATACGAAACTTTTTTACAAACCATGAGGGAGAGCTAAGGAACATTTTGAGAAGTTACAAAATCTAGAAAACATGGTTCGAAAAATGAAACCTAAAACGAGACAGACCAGCATAAATGATTATTTTAAATAAGGTAAGATGTAATGTGTGTATGCACACTTTGAGGAAATTTGTAAACAGCTTTATTTCAAATTTTAAAAAAATTTAAAAATCTAACTTTCTTTTATTTTTTATCAAATTGTGTTAAAATTTATTGACTAAAATATTTAACTATGGCTTAAATATTTAATGTATCGTTTTCGTTTGTATTACCATTTTTGAAAAATCATAACGTGTACTATTTACGGACTTAGTTTCGAACTGCTAATGAATCAGTTAAAAGGTCACCCTGCTTATAAGGTCACTTTTGCGATGTCCCATAGTGTGATCTTATATCGAGGTCTGACTGTGTGCGTGTATATACAGTCGAACTCGTTTATAACGAGCTCGGATTTAACGAGAACTCGGATTTACCGAGGGAAACGAGAATATTTGGTTGGATCAATGTTAAGTCTATGGAACAGAAGTCGCTTTTAACGAGCAAGACCCGGTTTTAGCGAGCAATATTTTTTTCAAAATGATATGAAATGCGCGCAAAATAAAAAAAAAAAACGCGAACTGAAACTTCAAAGTAAGCTAACAAACAACTATTTTAAATATGTAGATAAATGAAAAGAATAAATGTTTTGGTAAGAATCTTTTCCTTTATTTTTCTTTCCGTTTATTGCTTCTTTCCTTTAAGACTGTAGTGCAACTAGAAATTTTTTGCTGTTATAGTTATCATTAAATTAAGAAAAGTATTTAATTAAATTAATTAAAGTAAGTAAGTATTAATTAAATTTTATGTAAACTCAATAATTTGACCTCCCAACCCCCCACCCCTCTTCTGGTTGCACGCCTGCCTTAAGGACCCATTTATTACGAGCACTCGGATTTAACGAGTACATGTTACGGTCCCTTTGTGCTCGTTATAAACGAGTTCGACTGTACTATACACTCACTGGCCAAATTATTAAATGCATAAAAGATTCTATATAAAATCTTATACTATCAGGTGATATCTATACAGCTTTATTGTTTTAACGAGACTTTGCAGTTGTTTACGTTTGTGTATCAATTGGTTAACATGATAATGCAATACATTAAAAATAAATACAAATAGGAAAGTACAGTAGGGAACCGATTATCCGGAACGATCGGGACCATCGCTATTCCGGATAACTGATTTTTCCGGTTTTCGGAATCACTACAAAAAGTCGTTTTTTTTTTATTCGTTATAAAAAATTTGGAAATAATCTTAAAACGAAGTAATACAGTAACGATTATTTCCAAAATGATGGTAAGGTAAACATCTTTCAAAATAGAAAGAAAATCCTGAAATCTTATGAGGAAAAAAAAAATTTTTTTTTTTTTTGAAAATGGTGGGAAAATGTATGGAATTTCATTCCGGTTTTCTGATTTCCGGATAACGGGTTCTGTACTGTATATAAAAAAAATCTTCTGAATAAAAACCCATTACATGAATGTTTAAATATAAAAATATTGCATACAAACTAGTGTAAAACATGTAATTTTTAAAAAAACAGTGTGTCTAATCATTTGGTATAATATACTAATACCCCGATATAATAAATATTCTATATTATATAATATATCTTCTCATTTATCCAATTTATATGACATATCGTCTAATTTTAACCAACTGATGCACGAACGTAAACAAGTGCAAACTGGTTCCAGTCTTGTAAAAACAACAAAACTGTACAGAGTATCACCTGATAATTAAGATTATCTTAAAGTGCATCTAATATTATGGCAAGGGACTGTATATATATTCTAAAGGCTTAAATTCAGGGATGAGAGTAGTCAGAAAGTAAAAAAGAGGAAATCCGAAAAAAATATTATATATATATATATATATATATAAACAAAAATGTGACAAAAAAGTGCGATTTTCAAACATGTAAACCATGTGAATATAAATCCCGATATGAGACTTTTAAATCACGTAAATATGAAACTCTACATCGAATTTAAAAAATGCGAAAATACAAATCATGATTTTTTAATTTTTTGATCACGATGCATAATTTTTAAATCGCGCGATATTACAACCACAAAAACGAATCATGATATTGGATTTTAAGCTCACGTGAATACGAATTGCTACATAGGGCTTTAAAAGCTCGTAAATACAAATCGCGATATTGATTTTTTAAATCTCGTAAGTAAGAATCGCACTGTACAATATTTAAATCGCCTGAATAAGAATCGCAACGTTCAACTTTTAAATCAGGTAAATACGAAAATCGAGATTTGATAATAAAATCGAGATTTTAAAAATGCATAAATACAAAACACGATATTGGATTTTTAAATGTCGTAAATAAGAATCATAATATACGATATTTAAATAGCGTAAATAAGAATCGCAATGTGCAACTTTTAAATCAGGTAAATACGAAAATCGATGATTGATATTAAAATCGCGTGAATAAAAATCGAGATCTGAATTACGAAAATACGAGCTATCCAGCCGACGGATAAAAAATACGGAAAATCTTATTTTCTGTGCGTGAAATCGGAGAAAATAGCTAAAATAAGTAAAAATGCGGAAGGGTTAGCAGCTAGGGCGTAGATTGAATTTTCTGTTTATCTTTGAAAATCGTAAATAAATATAATTATTTTACTTCAATGACTGAATTTTAAAAAAAAAACGGGATATTTATTTAAAAAAACGAAACTTTTAGAGAGTCGGAGTTTTTGATAAAAAGGCTGAAATTCGAGAGACAAAAAAAATCTCATCCCTGTATAAAGGTCAACCAGTTTTATCCCAAGGAAATGATTTTTAGAGAAACTTCAGAGGGAGGAAAAGGGACTTCAATAATTTCCCTCCGCGGAAAATTAAATTCCTCATAAAATATTTTAACTTGTGCAAAAAAAAATTTCAGCGGAAATTAGCTGAAAAAATGGAAAAATCTGAAAAAAAAAGCGGAAATCCGCGAATCCGCGGAAGAATCTCATCCCTGTAAATTACAAAGAAAATGAAAACTTTTTTATATCTACATCCAACTTACTAGTTCATTAATCAAGAAATATTTAATTTTGTCCCTCAAACCCTCCCCCCCAAAAGTACACAAACTTTGCTCCCATCCAATTTCATAAATGACACATAAAATAGGAAGAATGACTAAAAATAGAATAACTACACAATCAAACATATGAAAAACAATAGCTGTAAATTTATTTTAAATCACTTTATACTTATAAAAGGAATGTTACACTATATATATATAAAAACAGAAGAGTCTTTCCAAAAAGAGAAACAAATCAATCGGACCTTATATCTTGGCTCGTTCTTGCTGCGGAAAAAAAAAATCACTTTAAAATGTACTCTATGGCATTGTCTTCTGTTTATATACTACACTATATATATACTATACAGTTATATAATCTGCTACATTTTAGATTTTCAAATTCATAACTTTCCATGAATAATCCCAAGAATTTTTCATGACTTACCATGAAATTACCATTTTCTCCACAAAAACACAACAATAAATTTAAAAAAGTGTTATAATAATATTCATTGAAATGATAGGCGTAACCATAACTTTTGTACTCTGTGTTTTCATATTTATTCATTTTAAATTTAAAAAAAAAAGAGTAAAGAAAGAGATTAAGCAATAAATAAGATGAAAATATACAAAAGCAAACAACTAGATACTGTCAGGTGTAGTTATTTAAAGCTGTTTTACTTCTTCTTTAAAGTAAATAATATAAAAAGCCTAAACTAGAATTTTAAACTGTTAAATAAAAATATAAATAATAAAAAAATAATAAAAATTCAGAAATCACAAAAGTTTAAAAGATAATTTGCTCTTGAAGAGTTTTTTCTTTAATTTTTGAAAAAACACCATCATTTTTAAAGAACATGATAAAACATTTCATATTTTAATAGAATATGATAATGGAGGGGGTAAATTCCATTTTAAAAATTAGATTTTTCGGCAACATAAATCCGTGACTTTAAATGATTTTTTAAAAAATATAGTTAAAATCATGACAAATTTTATTCAATACCGAAATCCGTGATTTCTCATGACTTTCCAGGACACCCTGTATATAGCAATGAACAAACAGACTCTCTCACATAATAATATTAAAAGTTAAGAATGCTCGAAAATAAAAATATTGCAAAAGGATTTACACTGAAGGATGAATTAACTTTGACTGGAAGTCAATTTCTACTCAAAGTTTAATTTTTAAAAATTTGTAACTACTGATATGGCTATATTTAAGAAAGAATATTTAAAAAAAAAAACAAGAAATTGTTTAACACATTATTTTTCAGAATTTATAATATTTTAATAAATTAATATAATAAATGTAATAAACAAATATGAACTACCACTTCAGGCTTTAGTGTGCAAACTTATTTCATTTTCCCCTCTTTCTTTTTTAATTATTATTGTATAAGTTTCAAATTAAATTTAAAAAACATACCTTTTAATTTTGAATTTTTTTTTACTGCCAGCAAGAGTAAATTTTGCTACACGTAAATGTAGGTCAGACATTTTTTTGAAAAAAAGTTTTATCAGTTTTACATACCTTAAAAACATTTAACTTGAAACTATTTAATTTTAATAATGCTATTAAAGAAAGATGGTTTTATTCCACATTTTTTTTAGGCATTAATATAGTAGTTACAAACTAAATAAACACTTCTTGAATTTAATCTTTATTTTTTTTGCATATTCAAACCTTGCTATCAGATTGAGTAAGCTTACTTTTCACACTATTAGTCTATTTCCCCCGGGGAGCAGAAAGTTTGAACTTAATTTTTATCCTCTATTCGAGACACTTCACTAAATTAGGAACACAAAAAATTTAATACATTTAATGCAACTTATACAATAGAAATAAAAGAGCTACTGGAGTATGTAAAAAAAGATGGATGAAAAACATATTTAAAAAATAATGTAAGGTAAAATATGTACACTAAAATATGAGGCCTATCAGCTGTGCTAAATTTGTGAAGTAATGCTCTTCTATTTCATTTAATGATACAGTCAAACCTCGTTATATTGAACTCTCGGATAGAGTGCCTTGTGCTATACACATATAATATTTTTTGTGTAGAGTGAACTAAAAGAAGAGAGGAAATTTTACAGTATGAACTTTTTTTCTTCATTTTTTTGGCCATTGTGAAATTTCTTCATAAAATACATACACCGATTTTAAAAACCATCGATTGAGCATTCTTTTTTTGTTTGCTTCTTCTATCTCAGTTTCCCAAAATAAAGGCCATTTATACGTTTTTTGTAAGCAAGTAACACATTTTTCGTTCATACATATTGTTTTTCAATCATTTTTGTATTTCTTTTTATGGCTCATTTATTTAAATAATGCGTCATGAAAGGGAGCAGTTCGGAAAAATGAGTTAAACTTGTTCGCAGTACGGATAGTGTGAGCTCCCGGTCATAGTGAACCGGTCCCTCGAAGGTTCACTATAGCGGAGTTTGACTGTATTTTCCTTTTCTTCCATAATTGAATCACTTCCATAATTCTTCCATAACCGAATTTAGCATCTGAAAAGAATGTAGTGCAGTTTGAATGATGAATTATTTAATGATCGCACTTTTCTGGGGGCAAAACTTTTGATGGACCCTCGCTAGAATCGAAAGTGACACGACAATAATCATCTCACGCACGTCTATTTTAGGTGCTTTTTTTAATCAAGCCAAAGAACATAATCAAATAATTTGGCAAAATATGAAAACTCAAAAGAATCTTACAAAATTTTAATAAATATAACAGTTATAAATTTTATGCATTAGCAGTTAAAGAAAGAACAGAATTTGGAGGTTTTATATGTTGCCAGGTTATTGGATAGCTAGAAAAATGGATTAGAGAATTAAATAAAAATTTATGAAGCTATTAAATAATACAGTTGAACCTGTTTATCTGGAACCTCTATCTCTAAAACCTCTATAGCTCAAAATTTCTATAATTCCCAACAATGTCTATCTAAAATCAATGCATTTTCCATCAATGTGTTTTCAAAATCTCAGTTTCTCAAACTTATAATAACAGAGCACAAATATCAAAACGTTCAGTAGAACTTGCAGACAGAGATGAACCCACAGGAAGTAGGGATGAAGAGGTGTTTTTCGGAGTTTCAATTACTATCCCTACACTTCCTTAAGTAGAAAGGAATACAGTGATTCTGTCAGTAAGTGAATGAATAGGGACCACCAGCTGTTCAACATAGATAAGAAAACTAAAAATTCATTTTCACCTCAAAATTTCAACCAATGGATCAAAGGATAACTAGAAGTGAACTAAAGAAAACAGTTGGTTCGCTAACTTGCAGATGCCATCGATGAAAAAAGTTCTCAAAAAATAAATGCGTTAGATGCTATCAGAATGACTGTTTTGCCTGGAGAAACGAGTCTCTAAAAACTATCCAAAATGGTATTAAAAAGCTGGTTTTAAGAATAGCTGTGAAGATGATGACCAAGAGGTTGAAGGCTGCAGTAAAGAATAAGAAGCTGTTGACTCTGAAAATGCAGTGGCAGATTTGCCAGGATGAAAGGCAATAAAATTTGGATTTAATGTTCACATTAATTTGGAAGATTTTTACAAGTGGACAACTGCCTGGCAACATGCGGAAATCATAGATGTCAAAGGAATATCAGATGAAGTAACTATTGATGAACTAAAAGTGAAAGCAAAAGAGGTAGAAAAAGCTGCAGAATTCTCATAAACTATTCTTGAATCCCAGGAAAATGTTGGCTATGAGGGATTTGCGTTCTTTCTAACCTTAGAAGAATAAGCGAAACAAATAAGATAATACGTCAAAAATCTTTGAAAAATTACTTTCAGTGTTAAATGTATGTTAAAAAAATGTTAAGTAGATGTATGTGGTAGAAACGCCAATATTTTCTACTAAAAACAATTAGAGCACTTTTAATAGAATTTCTAAATTAAAATTTTTTTTTTAAAAGTACCTGTATAACTCGAAACCTCTATTTCAAATTTTTCTACTTTCCCGTGAGATTCGAGATAAACAGGTTTGACTGTAGTACGTCCCGTTTAATTGAGAATTTGCTTTTTTAACATAATTGCAAACAGCCAAATTATTCAACAAAAAATAAGCACCTTTTAAGCACTTTTCAAGCATTCAAATATTTTTAAGCACTTTAAAAAAATATC
Organism: Parasteatoda tepidariorum; assembly: GCF_043381705.1. Taxonomy (NCBI): domain Eukaryota; kingdom Metazoa; phylum Arthropoda; class Arachnida; order Araneae; family Theridiidae; genus Parasteatoda; species Parasteatoda tepidariorum. Next base: position 633,697 of record NC_092204.1, read on the forward strand.
ATAATTAGGTAGGATTGGAAAGTTTTTGACAATTGATGGCTTTAACCGTCACGTCAAAAAAAAAAAAAACTTATGGCATTGTTTTTGACAATCGTAAAAATTTTTTAATCATGTAAATCGAATGGCCTTTTCATATGCTACGGACTGACGATGGGCCGAAATAGCTGGGGTTAAATTAATTGTGAAAACGTTGAATAGAACAATGTGAACAGTGTCTCTCTGCATAATTTGTAGCGAAAATCAACATGGTAAACGAAAAATCTCAATTTGGAAAGTGGAAAATGAAGCACTTTTTAAAAACACCCAATTAAAAGAGCACCTTTAAGGGCTTTTCAAAAAATGAAGATAAGCACCTTTAAGCACAACGCTACGCACCCTCTATAAATTAGCTTGAACTCTTTTTGTGGATAGCTCGAAAAATGGATTAGAGAATTAAATAAAAATTTATGGAGCTATTAAATAATAGTATGATGCATGTCCCGTTTAATTGTAAATTAGGTGGAACTCTTTCTTGAAAAATGGATTAAGAGAATTAAATAATTACTTTTAATTTGGTGAGCCTCTCCTTGATGCGTTTACCATAATCAGGATCTGCTTGGCTGAAGTTCTTGACCGCCCTCTCTTGAATAAAGTCTTTAGCATCCACAAGGTGACCAGCAATATTATCTGCCAATCTGTTTTTCTCTGCCTCATTCAATACCTTTAAACACAATCATTACTCATGAATATATTGTAGGGATGCACAACTTGTGGCCTGAGCTGATGTGCGACCACAACGCAATAAAAAATTTCTTTTGATTTCGTTAAAACATTATAAATTTTCTTTTATTAAAATATTTCACTCAAATTTATATTACTTTATAAAATGCAATTTTTTTTTTGCACTTTCATTCTTTAAGCTTCTTTTTGGTCTGAATTTATATCCCCCTTCCCAATAATTATGCATATATATATATATATATAATTTAATAAATTAATTATTGTGAAAAATGGAAAAAGTTTCTTAAAAAATGCAACAGTTTTTTTAGTTTTAAATAAATTCAAATAATTAAAAGTATTTAATTTTCTACAAATATGTTATTAAGTTTACTGATAAAAATATCTAGCGCTTAGAACACTAATGTTTAGATAAAAATCATTATATTTGCTGCAAACGTGACTAAATATGCATGCGGCCATTCGTTAATCTTCGTGCTGTGCAGGTGGCCCTTCACTCAAAAAAGTTGTGCACCCCTACTATATTGTGAGCACACGAATATTTATTTAAAACACTGGACTTAATCTTCCATCGAGTTGCATTTTTTAATTTTTGCTCTTAGCATATTGCTGCGTGCAACAGTTATCGCTAAAAACAGATAAAAGATCTGCAAAAACAAGCATAATATTAATTACTACTTCAAAAAAACACGTCTGATAACAAAAAAAGTGAACAAAGCTTTCAAACAAGAAATATATGCGCGCAGATAGTAATTATGAATAGGTATCCCACCATAGAATCGAGTTAACATGTCTTAAATACTAATGAAATGGAATTTTATTTTTGCAGTTATCGCTAAAAACAGATAATCAAAAGATCTGCAAAAACAAGCATAATATGAATTACTACTTCAAAAAAACACCTCTGATAACAAAAAAAGTGAACAAAGCTTTCAAACAAGAAATATATGCGCGCAGATAGTAATTATAGACAATATCAACCTTCATCTATGAATAGGTATCCCACCATAGAATAGAGTTAACATGTCTTAAATACTAATGAAATGGAATTTTATTTTTGCAGTTATCGCTAAAAACAGATAATCAAAAGATCTGCAAAAACAAGCATAATATTAATTACTACTTCAAAAAAAAACACGTCTGATAACAAAAAAAGTGAACAAAGCTTTCAAACAAGAAATATATGCGTGCAGATAGTAATTATAGACAATGTCAACCTTCATCTATGAATAGGTATCCCACCATAGAATCGAGTTAACATGTCTTAAATACTATAATGAAATGGAATTTTATTTTTGCAGTGGTAGACATATTACAATAGTAACCACATGATAATTAACCAAACTGAAAGAAAATATAAATTAATAATGCTTAAAGTAAAATATGTTCATTACTGATTTAGAGCTTTAATGGATTAAATCTTTGTGGCATAACTTTTTCGAGCTATCTGCGACGAAACTTTCCACTGATATCTTTCTGCAAGTTACTTTTAATAATAACAAATATATTTTTTATTAATTTGAAGCCACAAAAGCGTTGTATTTAAAAAATACTAAATAAATTTTTTTGAATTGAACAAGTAATTATTTTTTAATACTACAGGTGATATTCTCGCATTTTGGTGGCGGGGAGAGAACAAATTATTTCCTTCGTTGCATTCCGTAAATAATCATCACAATAAAAATAATAATGAAAGATCATGTATTAGTAACTGCCACAAAAAAGATCGATGACATAATCACGCAAATCGGACTCCTCAAATAAGTGTTTCGCTGCGAGATTAGGTTGCTGTAAAAAAAATAATAATAGCGATAACCGCCAAAAATTCAATAGAATTATTGCCTTAAAAAGTAAATACTCAAAAAGCACGATTTCACATTGTTTTTAATATATCAGGATATTTAAAAGCCTCGTGTAAATCAATATCTGCAGAAAATACAATCTAAACATTACATCGATTTACGATACTATCGTCGTAAATTGAATGCGTCAAAAAGGGATTATCTAGATGCATGATTCAAATATTACATGTAAATTTCCGTTGAAAATAAAGATAACATTTTTTACTTTTCAAAAGAAAACATTCTGCGACAATGCAGCCATGTCCTTGCGATTCTGCCACTGGGGATTTACCCTTTGACGGTCATGAACGAGTTCGGCTCGCAAGCGAATCGTGCTTCATAATGTGTGCAAACGAGTTCCGCTTGGGAGCAACATTTCGACCGTAATGGTTAGTAACAGCACTACTCACGCAGTGAAATTTTTCCGGAGTGCGCGCTGACGAGCTAAGCTCGTTCGCCATTATTATTCTGCATTGATTATGTTAATAACAAATCCTACTTGCGAAACGTAGTTAGTTTTACTGCCTACAGATGGCAGTATGGGTTCAATAAAAAAATTTTCATAATGAAGGGGGAATTAATTTTTTTACCTTGTTCTTTTTATGTGTATTTTGGCACCTTTTTTAGGGTGTTTGTAAAGTAAAATGGCTGAAAAGCGAAAGTTAGATAATTATGATGATAATGATACAGCTAATCAAGTTTTGAGTCTGATGAAGACTTTGTTAACAATATTTAGGTAATTAGTGCATTTAAATGCTTCATAAAGTTTTACATTAGTTGTATTTATTTAGTCCTTTCAATTTAATATTTGTCTTACATTTAAAATTAGCTATTATTTATATAATTGATTATAATCATTTATAATTTACTATTAACAATTATAATTTAGTAATTATTTTAAAGTACGTAAAAACTGTTATTTATGTACTACAAATAATTTAAGAAATTTTTAAAACGCATGAGGCCAGCTGTCTATGGCATCGCCAGAGAAGGCTGACATTTTCAGAAGAATGACGGGGGGAAAACAGCTGCCACTTTCGACTACTGTTTGCTCATAATACTGTGCGAATCAAGTAAATGAAACTGCTCATTTCCCTAACCGTCAAAGGATTAAATAAACTGCTTCTACTTTTTTCACCACTTTTATATTAACTTGTCTTCGTGTATGTCTGTTCGGGTGGAATTTTGTAATCGATTTTAAACTAACTTCTTGACTAGCTACAGACTTCAAATAAAACAAAAAAAAAGATAAAAAAAAAGATAAAAAAAAAAACAAAAAAAATATTTTTAAAAACCACGTTTATGTAGTGGAGAATAATAATTAAAAAATAAAAATTTGAAAACGAAAAACGTGGGACGCATGAAATACATAACAATATATATATACATTTTCTTATTCATACACATGCGCAGCCACATCCACATGCATATACACAGACATATTCCACATACACATTCAGATACAATTACAGATATACATACACATATTCTCACGAGCACACATACACACACTAATATAACATTACTGTTATGTATTTCAAATTTTCATTTTTTAATTATTATTCTCCACTACAAAAACTTGGTTTTTAAAAATATTTTTTATTTTTTAATTCTTTGAATAATCAATTTCTGGATAACTGTGAATAGTGGTCACATTCTCGCAAAGGACTATTGTTCAGAAGTGAATATATACCTCTCTGTAGAATATACCAGCTTGAGTGAAATTGTCGTCATCAGCACTGTTATACCTGTCAACATCTCCACTCACTTTGTGAGGTGTTGTTTTGTATTTAGAATTGTGTTCAGGACCACTGAAGCTATTCGGATAATAGTTGGGGGCACCATCTGAAACAACATTTCTATTAAAACATAACTTTGTACAGGGTATCTGCTACATTTTAGATTCATTCCAAGAATTTTTCATGACATAACAAAGTTACTATTTTCTCCTATAAAAACACAACAATAAATTTAAAAAAGCATCATAACAACATTAATTGAAATGATAGGTATAACCAAAATTGTTATACTCTGCATCCTCATATTTCTAGATATTTGTCTTTTCTTTTCATATTTCAAATATTTGTCTTTTCTTTTTTTCCCTAGAATTATATTTTAAAGATACAGTAGGGAACCGATTATCCGGAACGATCGGGACCATCACTATTCCGGATAACTGATTTTTCCGGTTTTCTGAATCGCTACAAAAAGCCGTTTTTTTATTGTTAAACCCAACTAAAAAAAATTTTTTTTTAGGAAATAATCTTGAAAAGAAGAAAAAACGATGAAGTAATACACTAATGATTATTTCCAAAATGATGGTAAGGTGAACATCTTTCAAAAAAGAAAGAAAAATCCTAAAATCTTATAAGGAAAAAAAAATTTTGTTTAAAAAATGGCGGGAAAATTTATCGAATTTCGTTCCGGTTTTCTGGTTTTCCGGTTTTCTGATTTCCGGATAACGGGTTCTGTACTTTACTTTTCTCGTTCATCTCATTTCGTTTTCATTCTGTTCTCAATTCGGAACACAAAAAAATTTGCCAATGACTGGCTTGCTTCAGCTAGAATTTTAAATTGATAAATTAAAATAAAACAATAAATAATAATAAAAATTCTGAAATCGCAGAAGCTTAAAAGATAATTCGCTCTAAAAATGATCTTTTTTCTTTCATTTTTTGAAAGAACACCATAACTCTTAAAGAACATGATAAAAACATTTTATATTTTAATAAAGTATGACTGTGAGTGGGGATTCAGATATTCGGAATACCATGAAATTGATGGGGGGTAATTCAATTTTAAAAATTAAGATTTTTCGGCGACCTAAATCCGTGACTTTCCATGATCTTTTTTTTTTAAAAAAATAGTTTATATCAAGAAATTTCATGATTAATTTTGTTCAATATCGAAATTCATGACTTTCCAGGTGCGCAGATACCCTAGACGTGATTCCGGGACGATTTTTCCTGAAGTTTTGAACAATAAAAATAGTCGAATACTGTTGTCCTTATGGATGCGAAGAAAGATTCATAAAAGGAGGACCCTTTAGATTTCACAAATAAAATTCTTATTATTTATTTGCAATTTGTAGGTAAGTCAGGTTATGCAATGAATTAAATTGGTTTTTAACTAGTAAAATAGCTATTTCTTTTTTTTTAAATTTAAATTAATAGATTATAATGTGGTTAACATTTGTAGGTATTTTCATTACAATTAAATTTCATATGGATATAAACATTCTGATGCTTTACTGCTTTTTCGATGAAGCACGTGCATCGGATTCGGCGCATTTTTTTCAAGTCAGTATTTTGTAAACAAATTGATTTTTATTGTCGCTCTGTAATTTATAGTCATGCTTTGAAATAATTTTTTTAAAATAATTTCAAGCGAATTTAATTATATATTTTAGTTGTACATACTTAAAAATATATAAAAGCACATTCCATGTAATAAAAAAAAANTGAAATCGGTTGAAAATTGCGGTAAAAAGAGCAACGAGGAAATCCCATAAATCTGACTCCTCAAATGTGTGTTTCGTTTGGGGATTAGGTTGATGTAATAAATAATGGAGAAATCAATAGTATTTAACTGCAGAAAATTCGATAGAATTATTGCCTTAAAAAGTAAATACTCAAATGCGCGATTTGAATTTTCCATATTGTTTGAAATATATCGGAATATTTAAAAACCGTGTGAAAATCACTATCGACAACTGCCGAAAATACAATCGAAACATTACATCGATTTACGATACTATCGGCGTAAATTGGGCTCTTCCAAATGTGATTATATAAATGCACGATTCAAATATTACATAAATTTTACATTGATTAGGTAATTTTACGAAGACTAAATTGTAAATTTCTGTAGAAGAGTAAATTTTTTTCTTTTTAAAAGAAAAATCTTTCAGCATGAACACTGTAGCGTTCTATGACAATGCTGCCGTGATTCTGGCATCAGGGAACGATGTATTAAATATTTTACACATAGGGAAATTTTAGGGATTTTTAAAGTCAAAGTAGAAAAACTACAATATTTTCCAGTTATGATTGAGAATAAACATACCTGAAATGTTACTTATTGTGTTTATTCATAATTTGGAATATTAATGGGCATTTAATTCATCAAAAATAGTTAAAAGATTTCTTTTAATTGATCTAAAAAGAGAGTTTGGAATAAAAATAAATGAAACATTTTAGAACAAAAAAAGTAAATAAATAAGGTTCACTTCATTATATGTATTAGTAATACTTATGTAATTATTCCAGCAAGCAAGCAATAGTCAGTAAAAAAGTTCTACTTCAATAGGAATTTTTTTTAGGAAACTTACTAAATTTTAGGGAATTTCTTAAACTATACATAAACCAGGAGAATTTTGATTAAACCAGTAAACCAGGAGAAACTGGCAAAATCCAGTAAAGTTGGCAGTTATGTATCATAGACAAATATGCAAATTTTTGAGATTTGAAAGGATTTTTTAAGTAAGCAAAATTGACCTTAAATTTTAAAAAAATTGCTGCCTTGTATCTCTTAAAAACACATATGTAATTAATATAACATTTCAGATATACATGACATTCTCTTAGCATAAAAATAATTACATACTTTATAGGGTGTGAAACAATAGAAAGTTTATAAAATACCCCCAAAATGAAAATCACTTATTTATTTTAATTGTGCAATGACAGTTCATTTAAATATAAAGAAGCAATGTTTTACTCATCAGATAATTTATAAAAGTCACTCTCTAAAATAACACTGCTTTTAAAATTGCAAGGGACTTCTTATAGCTATGATGTATGCTAGAAACAACTTTTGTTCTCACTTTTACATTAAATGCCTACACTGTTTAATGTTGAACCAATTTTAATTATGTACATATTGTTTATACAGAATTGCCACAAAATTCAGAGAAAAAAGTCCCTGTGCTTTCCTTGTAAATATTATACAACAACAACAATTACTGTGCTCTTGTGTCAGCTATATTGGGCTAACTATATTTATTAGTTTTAGTTGTCTAGTTGCCTTCTTCACGCCCTAACCTTGGACAAATTATACCCACTATAAGATTCTATGTAAATTCTTAATTATGAGGTGATACTATACAGCTTTATTGCTTTTACACTGCTGAAACCGGTTTGCACTTGTTTATGTTCGTGTTTCAATGGGTTAATATTGAAATGCAACACCTTAAAAATAAATACAAATAGGAAGTGTATAGAAACAATGAAAAACCAATGACATCCAAATTTAAATATAAAAGTATAGCCTATAAACTCGAGTAAAATATGTCATTATTAAAAACACTACAGCGCGTCTAATAATTGGGTCTAATTATTATAATATACTAATATAATACCTGATATAATAAATATACTATATTTATATCATTTAATGGTAAAATGTATCCAACTGTCGAATTTATATGATATGTCGTCTCATTCAACCCGAACGTAAACAGTCACGTAAAGACAATAAAGCTGTATAGTATCACCTGATAATTACATAGAATCTTAGAGTCCGTCTAACAATTTGTCCAGGGACAGTATGTACCGTGAGTTTTGGGACACGTACAGTGAAAATATTAAAATCCTAGCAACTGTTTACCCTGGTTTTCAGTCACACACTGAGGTCCATCTCTCTCGTAATTTCTGGGTCGCGCACGGTAGGGACAGTTGACAGGAATCTGGAGGTAGTTTGTGCCGAGTCTGTGTCTGTGGGTGTCTGTATAAGCAAACAAACGTCCCTACAAAGTAACAACAATTGCAGGTATTAAAAAACAACAATCATTCACATTATTTCATCAAGAGAGTGGAGAAACTTGAAAGTTACCTGAAGCATTTTGTCAGGGCTGGGTTCGATGCCCGGCACTAAATCGGCCGGAGAGAAAGCAGACTGTTCAACTTCAGCAAAATAGTTTGTGGGAGTCCTGTTCAGAACCATTTTTCCTACGGGAATCAGAGGAAATTCCTTGTGGGACCATACCTGTACCATAAATATGTTATACAATAAATATATTGTACAGTAAATATATTGTATAATAAATATATTGTACAATAAATATATTGTACACAGTCAAAGACAAATGTGAACTATAAACAAAACAGTTAATCAAATGGATTTAGAACATTTAGACACATGAAAACTGAGGGGGGGAAATTTTTAGAATTTAATACATACTTAAAAAGAAAAACAATTTTCCCAATACCTTTTCAATATATATATATATACATATGAATAGATGATTACATTCTTAGATTTCAAATAAACAAGGCATTCATTAATTGCTAAAATCACTGCAAAGATTAAAACTATTTTTAACACTTTATAAGGGAATTATACTTCCTACCAACTATTAAATATGCTGATATCATCAGCTGATACTTTCATAAAGGAAAAAAAAATTAATGAAATGCTTTGTTTACGTAAATACAGTAACAGGTTATGTAAATAGAATAACAGGTAAAAACAGTAAAGGTTAAAATGGGGTCTTCAGGAGAGAGACTAACACTGGAGAGCTCATCTCACTTGTGCATTTGTTCGTTTGTAATCAAATTTATTTGTAGTTATAAACACAGAATTTTGAAAATTTGGCAAAGCAATTTAAGTGTATGGTTGATTTCATAGTGTAAACAAAATTTTTAAACTCCTCACCACTTTTCTGCCAAAAAACTGGTCCTAAAATTCAAAACAATTTCCCTAAAAAAAGTTAAAAGAGAGAATCGAAAGTAATTTGAACTTAACTAAAAAAAAATTATTACTCCTTCTAATAATACAGAAGACAATAATTTACAACAGAATGAACATCCACTAACTAAATTATCCAATTAACCAGATTTAGATTTTGTAAATAGGGTTGAATAACTGCTTTTTCTTTTTCTTTTTTTTTTGTACTTAACTGTCATGCGAAAAAAAAGCCCCCTTCTCTCCAATTGGGTCTAATCCAGATAATTTCAATAAGCAGGGGGAACAAGTTTATACTATATTATTAAAGTAAAGTACCAAGAATATTTTTTGTATTTTTTTTCTTTAATTAGAAGAACAGTTTTCAGTTTTATTAACTTTCAAAACACATGCTAGAATATACAAGCTATTTTTTTATCAAGTTTCTGTTGATAGGTGCTTACTATGTTCTTTTGTCGACCCTATCGACCTCGGTTCCGACCCTTTCGAATAATAGGTCCTTAACTTAGCATTCATTTTATTAAAATTAATGTTCTGAATAAATATTTTTTATCAAATAATTAAAAAAAGAATTCAAAAAACATTTTGGAAAACATAAAATTTGTGAGTAACTTAACATTTTTTGTTAACCTTTTTTAAGTAAATTATTTAATTATTTTATGGTCTTTCTATGGTCTATTATTCATACTTCTGTGATCAATGAATTATTAATATAATTATTAATATAATTCTTAAATAAAGTGGTAATGAAATTAAATATTTTTGATTTATAAAATTTCATTAAAAATAATTTGTTGCTGCATAAAATATTAGATAAGTGAGAGGCCCCGATATTTGTGCTATAATCGTACTTTGTTAAAAACTAAATTGAATAATTCATAGCTCCCAACACGGATAGGACAGAAGATCTTATGAAATAGTATAAATATCATGACAATTGTTGCATAATGTACAAAATATTTTACACATAGGGAATTTTAGGGATATTTACAGTCATCAAAAAAGAAAAACTGCAATATTTTACAGACATTAAATATACTTGAAATGTTATGCATTATGCTTACTCATAATTTCGAATAGTAATAGGCATTTAATTCATCAAAGATAGTTAAGATTTCTTTTTCTCGATTAATTTAAAGAGTTCAGAATAAAAATAAACTGAGCATTTTAGAACATTGTGTATTAGTAATAATTATTAAAATATTCAAGCAAACAAGCAATGACTTCAAAAATTCCTATTTCAAAAAGATTTTTGTAGAAAAAAGACTCAATTTTATGGTATTTTCTAAAATGTATGAGAACCAGGAGAATTTTAATTAAAACAGTAGACCAAGAAAAACTGGCAAAATCTAGTAGTCTACTAGCGAAAACCAGTAGTCCATTGCAAAATTCAGTAGCATTGGCAGTTATGATAATTGAATTCATAAAATATCTCAAGAGAACTGAAATCACAAATCCAGTAAGAAAAATAAGAAAACTTAAATATTACGTACAATTAAAGGATGACCCCTCAGAACAAATTTCCCAAATTAAGAATTTGAATTAAATTTCATCTTTATTAATCAAAAAAGGGGAGATCGCAAAGTGATGAGGCTCTGTCGATGACCGTATTAAATTCGGAAGGAAAACTTGATTAAGTCACCTGCTTCTAAGCCTGTAATGGATGGGCCCCCTCTAATCATCTGGATAGCAGATTTAGGAGATTTTTGAGTAATCCTATCCCTCATCTCCTAGCATCAAAAATATACAATGTGATTGTTTGCTCGGCAATTATTTTTTAATATTATTCACAGGGTTCCCACTCAATTTCAGAAAGAAAAAAAAATTCCCAGACTCATCCAGGTAAATTTTAATGAAAATTGAAACCATATTTTTGGTTTCTTTAGTAACTTTGAGTGGTCACCATTTTTTAAAAGACGAAAATAAGAAACAGATTTCCCTGTATTTTCCCAGTTTCTAAAGAAAAACTAAATATTCCCTGTATTTTCCTGTTCTCCCTGTGGAGTGGTATTATTTCAAAGATACCTCAAAACTTTTTAAGATAATTGAAAATTGTTGCATCTATATTTCCGGTGCTTTGTTTAACTGTGCAAATAAATTTCTAGGAAAAATGTACAACTAAGCTTGATGTGACATTGCAACAATTTCTTAAAAAATGGGCATTAAATAAATATAAACAGAGTAAAGGTGACCTTTGTGAGATCGAAAGGATTGAACTTCCATGTTTCGGCTTGCTTGAAGGTCATGACCTGAATGTAGAATGTCCAGGATGGATATTTTCCAGCAGCTATTGCATTGTAGAGGTCTCTTAGAGAATAATCAGGATCTGATCCAGACAGCTCATTGGCTTTCTCTACGGGAAGGTTGTTGATTCCTTGATCAGTCTGAAACATAACAGACAGTAAGAGAGAAAGGTTGAGTAAGAGTTTTTTTCTTTTATATTCCAGTGGAGACTACATACAAGTAATATAAAAAAAGAAAATTAAAATAAATTCCTACTTATGACAGCAAAGAAAATTTTTATTTTAGTTACTTTTCATAGAATAATTAAAAAAGTTTCTCCAAATTCAGTTCTTAATCTAATCTAAAATTTAACTAATGAATTAATGTAATTGAACAAGGTATATAAATATCGAGAGGGAAAGTGTGTAAACTAATAGTAGGAAAATAGGTGGTATCAGATAACTATCAAAGTATGAATTTCGTGGACTACGTAATGTTCATAATTGAATGCCACAGCGAATACACAATAATTAAATGTGCTCAATAAACTATATTTTTTGTTCAAATAGAAAGAAATTATTCAAAATATGTGAAAAACTGAATCCCTTATAGTAAAATTTAAAAACAATGACTAATGCTCAACTGATCAGAAAATTCCATTTCGCTTATCCCTATTTAATGAATTAATTATTTGAAAAAATTGTAGTAACATCATCCACTAAAAAATAAATAAAAATTTATTTGAACTGGAGTGGATGAATAAAGAGTATTTTATGAACAATTGAAAATTTGAACAAGATAATAGGGAGAGTAGGAATTGGAAAAAAAAGAGGAAAAAGTGGAAATGTGTAAGTTAAATTTTAAAAAATTAAAAAATAACTACAGAGAATATTCATTTCATTTCATCAGTTACCAATAATTTTATTTAAATGCTCCTTCATGGAAAAGAAATATTAAATTTATATAATTAATGAAAAAAAGGATGTAAATTTAACCAGATTCTGATAATTTTACTAAGCTCAATCTTCTAGGATTAAAAAAAAAAAAATTATTAGGCTATATCAAAAGAATCAATAACATTTCGAATATAGCAAAAATTAAAAGAAACTCTGTTAAATTGACTAAACTTATAATCAGAGACCAGGAGTCAAAACATTTTCCATGCTCTAGTTCCACGATTTTCAGTATCCACAGGGATATAAAAAGTGAAGAGATTGCAAAGGCTGAAACTCTCAACTAATGAGGTTCAGGATAAAAGGTGTCCATTGTTTCCATATCAAGCATGTGTAAAACAACAGTCAGTAAGAGTATCCTTTTTTTACAATCTCTTGTCCAAGACACAGATTTATATTCAGTTTAAAGCCGACAAGAGGGTTCGTTAGTTCTATTTGATTTTCAAGTGGGAAGAAGATATATATGTCTAACCTTGACACTCGTTCTTCCACGATTTGAATAAATCCATTTTGTGTTTTTAAGCTGCGAGGAATGTATAATTATAGGCAAAAATTATAGGTCTACTTCAGTTTTTCAGACAGTAAAAAAAAAGCATCTCTAAGGGCTTTAAAAAAAATGAAAATTGAAAATAAGCACCATTAAGCACTTTTTGAAAATGCTATGCACCGAAGTACTGGAATTTTTATGGCCTTACTGCGACGAAACTCTCTGGCACTCATTCCTTTCAGCAAGATACTTTCAATAATAATAAAGATGTATGCTACTATTTTAAGGTTACAAAAACAACAAAACAATATAATTTTGATTCTAATATTATAGGGGATATTCTCGCATTTTGTTGGGGGGAACACATTCATTATTTCCATTATCGCATTTTGTAAATCATCACCACATTAAAAAAAAATAATAAATAAATAAATACCATGAAATCGGTTGCAGTCATGACCAAAAAACATTAAATCACGTGAATCATGACTCTTCAGAAAGGGGTTGCTCAAATGTTTGCTTCCTTTCAAAATTTAATTGTCGTAATAAATAATATCCCATAAAAATTATTGTGTTTTAAAAAACAAAGTGGGCATCTAAAGCAATAATTGCCACATAAAATCGATAGAATAATTGCCTTAACAAATGCAAGATTCGAATTTCCCCATAATGCCTGAAATATATACCTAAAAGAAACGTGGAAATCAATAACTGCCAAAAATGCAATCAAAGTGGATTTACGATTGAGCGCTCATGATTATTTAAATGCACAATTCAAATTTTATGCGTAGATTTCTGCAAAAAAGCAAATCAATTTATTTTTTCTACTTCCCAACCGAAAAATCTTTCTGCAAGAACTGTGTACCACTGGGCTATTATGCACCCTGTAAAAAAAATGTGAAAACTCACTTTGTAGTGGAATTTGCAGTAAACAGCTTCACCATCATCATTCACAAGTTTAAAAGTGTGTGATCCATAACCGTTCATGTGTCTGTAACCATTAGGAATACCTCTGTCAGAAAACAAGAAGGACACCTGGTGGGTAGTTTCAGGTCGCAATGAGATGAAATCCCAAAACATGTCAACATCCTATGAGGAAAGAACATATCTTAGTGGCAATAATCTAATGTTTAAAACATACTAAAATCATCGCCGCCAACATTTATAGGAAAAAATTCTTTTTACAAAGTAATAAAATTTCATAATTTTTGCATAATGTACTAAATATTTTAAAAATTGAGAATTTTAGGGATTTTAATAGTCATCAAAATAGAAAGACAGCAATATTTTCCAGTTATGATTGACAAAACAATGTTAACAATTACAATTTTTTCATAATCTCGAATATTAATATTTATTCAACTCATCAAAAATAGTTATAAGATTTTTTTAATTAATTTTAAAAAATAGTTCTGAATAGAAATAAACTGAACATTTTAGAAAAAAAAAAGTTTTGAATTTTCAATAAATGAGGTTTGCTTCATTATGTATTAGCAATATTTATTTAAATATTCAAGCTAGCAAGCAATAATCTGTACAAAAATCAGATTTCAATAGGAATTTTTTTTTAAGGAAACTTATTCAATTTTAGAGAATTTTCTAAAATGTACAAAAATCAGGATAATTTTAATTAAATCAGTAGACCAGGAGAAACTGGCAAAATCCAGTAGTCTACTGGAAAATCCAGTAGAGTTGGCAGCTACGTAAAATACATTAATGAAGTAGACAATTCTTCATAGTTTTTTATTCAGTTGATTTTGTAATCTAAAATGCTACAAATAAAAAATTAATAGTTTTTAAAAATCAAAATCCTTAACTATCATCTAATAAACTAGATTTCAGTTTAATTTATATTAATATTTTACAACCGTTGTGGAACAGCCGACCCGATTTCTCGGGTTTACGACTAGTAATGTTCAAATCCGTAGCCGCGTCATTTTGGAATGCAATCCAGAAGACAAGGGAACTCCTTGATCACATGTTGGGTGAAATTTGCCTTCATGGAGGACTTTTTGATGAAACTAACCCACATTTGGTTTACATGGAGAGGAAAACCACGAGAACCACCCTTGGTTAGCCTGACGGCAAGGGGACTATAACCCATGATCCTTCTACCAATGAGAATATTTTAAGTCAGCACTGTGGTCGGTTCAAACCGGACGCGCATCGACCAGCCATTGCTGGGATTCAAACCTGCTTCACCTTGCTGCAAGGCGAACGCTCTATCCCCTGAGCTGTCACAGATCTCATTTAAATGAGATCTCTGGACCAGTGTCTCGCAGAACTCTGTGTCTTCTTACTGTGTTCCGTTCTAATATCCATACTAAACCAAAAGCATGTAAATCAACTTCCTCTGCATTCAAGCATATAAAAATTAAAAACTAGACATTGTATATCAACTGTGATTATTTAGTTACACATGCACTTTTAAATATGGGTCAATAGGAGTAAAAAAGTAAACAAAATTAAAAAATATGAATTGAAATGATGCCCTGAAAAAAATTATACTCCACTTAGCAGAAAATTAATGAAAAACCCATTTGATAAATACAAATTTATATGTTTGCTTTCCAAAATCACTTTCTATTTATTAATTTTGCAAATGCCACACAGTGGTTTTGGAGGCGGTTATAAGAATTTCATTACAATAACTAATAACTGGCTGTTCCNAAATAAGAAATGCTCCTAAATAATTTGAGTTTTTTTTAATATAATTATAATTTTAAAGTAGGTTTTTATCCTTTACTGCACATTTTTATAACATTTCAAACTAACTTTAAATTCTTGAGACCAATTTTTTTTAAAGGATTTAGCAGCTTAATGATACCTGGGTTGAATGAGTTAAAAACCTGTTATAATATGTTTTATCAGGTCAAATATATTTGATTTTAAATAAACATTTATACTACTTTATTTGGTATGTATTCTATTCAACCTTCAGTTTAGAGGAAATGCTTTACAGTGGTGATTATAACTTAATTGTCTTAAAGGAATAAATATCTTAACTTTCTTTTTAATTCACTATTCTCATGGGTGCCACTCTAAAAATATTTCAAGACGGAAGTTATTTTTTGACTAACACAGTCTGGCATAGTTTACCAGAATTTTCAGAAATTTATAACAGACTCCAAAATTCACCTTTCTATGATAATGGCTCCTATATTAAATCAATAATTTGTTTCTTCTAAAAACAATTAACAATATTTTTCTCTATTTTATTAATTTACTTTTTACAGCAAACAAAACAAAAATAAATTGCAGCTAACCTAGTTTATCTTTTTTCACACTAATCACCAAAAAAATATACTGATATAAACCGGCAACTTTTTCTGAAAGCCACTCATTTCTGTTATTTTTCCTTTCACCATTCTATTTTTTCTTACCTCTATAAATGTCTTTTCTTTGAAAAAAATAAATAATAATCGTAAATTAACTTTGGCTAGCATTTCAAAACGTCGGGGAAAAGTGTAAATTAAATCAGATTTATATTCAATAATAGTACAAATTTTGTTTATACAAGCAAATGTTAAAAGTTCAATCAATCCTACTTTTTCATTGCAGTGTGACATTAATTGATTATTTACAATAAAAGTAAAATAAATAGCTTTTTCATTAAAATTTCTTTCTTTTTTTTTTAATTTTAACAGAAAATATTCACATTTTTAAAGAAATAGAAAATTTAATTTAAAAAACAATTGGGGAAAGAAATAATTGATGGAATTTAGTTCACTGATTTTTTCCCAAGACTGACTTCAACCCAGTGGCAGAATTTTTTTAGGGCTTTCTGCAACATACTTCTCTAATACTAATATCTTTCTGCAAGATACTTTTAAAAATAACAAATATAAATTGTTACTAATTTAAAGTAACAGAAGTGTTAACTTAAGCCAAAAAAATTAATAAATCGGATCAAATAAAGTGCTTTTTTTTTAAATTGAATATGTAATATTTTTATTCTAATATTATGGGCGATATTCTCGCATTTTGTGAGAAGATAACACACTAATTATTTCCTTTTAACATTTTGTAATTCATCATAACATTTAAAAAAAATCAAAAAAATCGCGAAATCAGATCAGTAGCAGTAACCACCCAAAAAAAAAAATTTTAAAAAAAGAAAAGATAGACTGCTAAATCACGCGAATCGGACTCTTCAAAAAAGAGTTGCACTAAATGCGGGTTTTCATTCAGAGATTCAGTTGTAATAAATAATATTGTATTAAAAATATTGGATTTAAAAAGCTATGTGAAAATCAGTAGGTATAACTGCTTGAAAAAATAGAATGAAAATTTCTACAGAAAAGAACATTTTTTACTTCATATTCTTTATTTTTTAATTATTCTTAAATGAGAATAGAAAAATCATAAGCATTTTTTTTCCACCCCGTTACACGAGAAAGGCATCTTTTGAATATAATTCTGAAGAAAAGATAAAATCTTTTAAAAATTTCTGCAGAAAAGAAAACCAAAATTTTTTACTTCCTAAAGGAAAAATCTTTCTGCAAGAACTTGGTAACGTCCTGCGACAATGTCGCCAAGATTCTGCCACGGGGGATTCCAGTCCCCAGGACTGAAGAATGGCATCCATGTTAATATTATTTTTTTTTAAACAAAAATGTGAGGCATACTATTGTAGCGTAAATATTCCAACTTCAAAAAAAATGATAATCAGGAAGAATATGATTGTTTAAATACTTTTAAATGAGTGACAGGATTTCTTTTCTGTGTGTGGATGAAACTAGGAAAGAGCAGAGGATCTCTGATGAAAAAGATGGGAGTGTTATTTCCAACTAGATCCCAATTCCCATCTTCGGTATAGAACTTCACAGCAAAGCCTCGAGGATCTCTCACGGTGTCAGCCGAACCAGACTCTCCACCTTGAGTTATACAAAAAATACTTTAACTAAAGAACTATTCTTCACAGCCAATAAAAAAATATCTAATCAAAAAACAATATACTAAAAAAAATTTTAAAAAAAGCCTTCAACAATGGATATAAATATCCTCATATAGATGGAGACACACGTGGCTGTTTGGTGGTATACCAATTGCCTTCAAAGTATCGTAATTAAAAAAGTTATTTTTAATCATTATATAATTGAACAGTTGGAAATAGAAAAAATGTTCTTTCCACTCAAATTCAAATACATTTTTTTAAACTTGAAGTGGATTTTAGATTAGATTTAGAATTAAATTTAGAAAAATAATTTTAATTATTTAATAAAAAGTAACTAAAATAAAATTTTAAGGACCCCCATAATGGATAAACAAAATAAGAACAAGCAATTAAAAAATTAAAAATTGAAATGTAAATGCAATGAAAAATTAATGAAACACAATTCAAAAGTACACAGAATAAGACCGAATGATGAAACGCAAACTTTAAACGCTATTAATTTTTCATTGCACATTTCAATTTTTGATTTTTTAATTGCTTGTTCTTATTTTGTTTATCCATTATGGGGGTCCTTCAGGCCACAGTCAGTTTTTGTTATTACCACTGACGACAGAAAGGCTCCTGTATGTTGGTGTCTCCCCTGTTGTTTTGCTATTATCTTTAAAATTCTTCGTTTTCTGCACCTGATTTGTGTTTCAAACTTTCTAAGTCATTACCTGGAAATCTGGTCATTAGATTTCAGAACAGAGAGTGATTGAAAAAAATACAAACCAACAGTAGAAAATCTGACAAGAAGTGGTGTTTTTTTTCCTATTTCACTAAAGATTTTAGCTTTGCAGTATTTTGTGATATCGTGAGTCACTTCAAAGTAACCAAAAGCTCCTGCACCTTTCGCATGCACAACTCTCTCTGGGATTCTTTCCCTGGAATTATTGATCAATGATATTTATAAAAGCTCTTTATAGTCTGAACTATTATAATTAGATTCAATTTAGTAAATTATGCAAACAATTTAAATACAGAACATTTTTTTATATAAAACAGACAGTTTCTTTTTTCTTTTTTACAATGGAAAAAAGCATGGAGGAATATTCTTCAAACCCAAGTAGAAGAAGCAATTCAGACAGAATAGACAAGGACAGAATAGATTAATCCATGGTTTAAACCGGCCTGTCCAAAACCTTCTTGCTCAAATTGTACAAAACCCTTTTAATCAAATTATGTCACAATTTGAAGAAAAAAAATAGTGAGAAAAATAAAAGGTTAAATTTTGAACAAGAAAAAAAAATGAAGACAAGTTTTTGTTTTATTAAAAAAGTTTATTATTACTTTTAATATAGTATTATTTATCCTTATGCAAAAGCATAATTTATCAGCATTAAAAGCTTATTTATTCATATTTGAAGAATAAGGTATTCACTCTTCTTGTTCAATGAATAGTGGAGCTTCAAAAGTTATAAATCTTTTCCTGTTATATTATTTTCCTTTAATAAGTTACTAAGCGAATTGTATAAAAAGTATCAAATATTCATCAACCTATGTAATTATTATGCATACAATGGTTACACATATAGAATTTTTACCTTTTACTAATGTTCAAGATTTTGTACAGTTGAGGAAAGTTTTAGTCAGTTTAGGACACTAAAACTCAGGTGTTCTGTCCAAAACCAGTTTAGTACACATATAATTTTTAAACAAGTAAAAACTAAATGGCAACAACTGGAGAAAAAAAAAATTATGAAACTTCCTTAATCAAATTTTTTTCTCCATATTTTATGTAAATGAGCATTGCAAATCTAAATTTACAGTTACATAAAGAACTGTTAAAATAACATAATCAAATTTTATTAATATAGTATCACTAAATTAACAAATCACATACTAAACATAGACACTACTAAAACACACATTGAATTCCAAATAGCATACTCATTCTTTATAATCAAATGCTGTTTAAATATGAATACGCAAACTAACTCTTAAATATGAGATATGGATTTTAAAATAAATAAGTTAATTTTTTTAAAAAAGTAAATGTGAGAAAATTTGACTCTCTCTATCAGAATTAATTTCCATTAAATTATTATTAAATAATAATTAAATAATTACAAACAATTAAGTATCAAGTTAATTAATATTGCATTAAATTTAGTTTGAGCTATCATAATAGTTATTGCTAAACAATTATATTGGTCATTTTTAGTTTCTTTCATTTCTTTCTAGTTTCTTCTAACGTCTAGTAAGAAATTTGGATGCAATGTTTCGAAACATACCTATCAAAGTGAGCCATTTCTTCCAAATAGACAGCATCTTGCAACAGTAGAGGACCCCTTGGGCCAATGGTCAAAGAATTCAATTTATCACCAATAGGACATCCAGAAGCTGTTGTTAATACTTCACTCTTGCCCTAAAAATATTTTTATAAGTCTGAATTCACAGTTCTACTCATAAAATATAAAATCACGGTTGGAAAAAAAAATTTAAAAAAAAAAACGTCTAAACAATTTTAAGGTTAAATAATAATTTACATTGTAAATTAAAAGTATTTAAGTTATAAGCTATAATAATAAAAAAAATGTCAACTATAATTTTATCAATAAACAATTAAAAATTACTTTCATTCCATAAACATGCTAACACAATAAAAAAAGAATAACTGGAGATTTTGAAAATACTTATACCATATCTGCCAACATGCATAGCATAATAATATACAAACTATAATATCAACATATAACTTTAAATAATCATAGTAACTAAAAAAAAATCTGTTTTGGAGAAATATTAGACTCGGTTAATTACAGATTTAACAATAAATCTAAAAACTACTGATTTATCAATAAATAAGAATTAGAATACTTTAGTCATTTTTAACATGATGATGCTTTAAGCATATCAATATGCTTATAATGCAACAATAAATATAATAAACATTGATTATATTTTAAATGAATTTTGAATATATTTCAATATCTTTGAATTATCCTCTTTTATATAAGCATTGTATTTTGAAAATATTAGAATTATTAAACACATACTGCATACATACAAAAATTCGTTTTGCATTTATGTATTATTTATTTGGTTGCATTATTTAATTGAAAAAAAATTCTAAAAATAAAATTTAAAAACTACCTCATTAATGCTTTTGAATGTAGCAAAGCACTCAATATATCAAGATGACACTGAAATATAGTTAAATGTTATTTTTTAAAAAAAAATAGCTTTTCAACAGAAAAATCTAATCCATGCTTGTTTTTCAATGACAATAATAGAATGATGAACATAAATTCTTTACCTTATACTTCTTGCTATTCACTCTTAATTCCTGATAGCGAGGAATAAAATAAAATCATAAATTAATGCAAACATACGAAATGCAATAAGAAACAAATGATACTTAAATTATTTGTTTATGAAATTCGCTTGCGTATTAATAGCACAATTGAGAAGGGAAAAAAAAACAGATGCAAAAATTATTTCTTAATCTGAAACAAAATAATAAATTTAAATAAATACCTTTTGGCTCTCTTTGTATTCGCTTAATTGTTCGGCAGCTTTGTCTCTCGGCATTTTGGATGAACAAAAACTGAATGCGAATAAATTCTTGCCTCCTCTTTCCTTCACAACAGTCACGAGGCAAATGTAAACATTTATTTATATTCCCCTATCAACCACTCATAGTCCATCGACCGAAGTCTCAAAAGTAGTTCTATAATTAATTTTCGTTCCGGTATTTGAGGGGCAGTTTTATTCTACCACAATAGAACACAATCTCGGATGGGAAACATAAATTCATCAAGTTCTCTAAAATATGACGGTCAGTTAATTGTTAGTTATCAAAACAAAGAAGAACTATTTTGTTTTCATTAATTTGCCCAAGAATATCCGAAGAAAAGCGGTCTTTGACGCCACTTAGAAATGAATGGACCAATCAAATCTTAAGGAGTTGTCTTGTCTGTTTGTTTCCCGTTTGTTCTCGTTTCTTTTGCATCAAAAACGCTTAATACCTAATATAAGTACTGTAAAGTTTTTATATAATTATAGTTTCCTCAAGATTTTAATAACGTTTTTTTCTTCTTTTTTTTTAAAATCCTAAATCATGATGACCTTATCACTTGTTTTCATAATTAAAAGCATTGAGCAATATCAGACTGTGTCAATTATAGTTATATATGAGGGGAATGCCTCTGCAGTAATGATTTTTTTTTCATTATTTTCTGAAGAAATTATGAATTCTATAGAAAATATAAATCTGTCCCCCACTCTATGAAAATTTTAATTTGCATCAACTTTTTAAGAATTGCTATCCTACAAAAAATTTTCTGATTTTCTTTAAAAATCTTGGGATATTTCCAAATTATTTATTAAAACTATACTTCTTTTCTTTTTATCACAGTTATCACTTAAATTGTTTTAGTAACCACTTCATAAAAATAAATATTTTGAAATTTAGTAGGGCACAAAAACTTTATTTGTATAAGATTTACATTACATTTAACTGATTTTTTTTAAATCTCTTGTTTGGCAAACTTAGTCTTAAATCTTCAACTAAAGCTTTTAAACTTTCTTTACTATATAAAAAAAGTGTATTTTACTGACACTGAACATACTATTTTGTTACATACTTTATTTTAACAATTTAAGGAAGTTTTAGTTTTCATTACTTAAAAGTTTTAATGTTTTGGTATAACATTAATTTTTAAAAATATAAAATTGATTTGGAGAGAAGTGCGAACCCCCCCCCCCATTTCTTGATGATCAAAGAGCAAAATCATTTTGAAAAAAATGTTTACACTTATTACATGAAAATCCGATCATTTGCATAAAAGTTATCGGTGAAGAAAGTTAGTTATGGGGAGTATATGGTGCAGTTATGGGGAGGGTTCGGGGGACAAATCTCCTTCGAAATTACACATTACTTGAATAATGAACTATTGTACGGCAAGTAGGATGTAGAAGGTTTTCATTATTCATTTTTTTGTGATTTAAGCGTTTAGAATATATATAGGTAAGTAGGTACTTTATTTACGTCGCACTAGAGCTGCACAATGGGCCATTGAAGACTGTCTGGGAAGCATCCCTGAGGATGATCCGAACTCATGCCATCACAATTTTGATCCTCTGCAGAGGGGGTGACATCCCGCCTCTTCTGTAGCCCGACGACCTCCACGCGAAGTCGAGCTCTTTACGGTAGAACAGTTTAACGAGGACCGATACCGGGCAGCCTCGATCCCTACGCGGGCTGATCAAAGTGGTTACCTACCCGCTTACTGATCGTAGCTTGTGATGCTTGACTTCGGTGTTGTGAACCGTGTCTTAACGATCAGTTCACTGCGGGACGTGAATTAGTTCAGAATCTGAATCATAACAAACATTGTGTTTTATATATGAGCCGTTCACCGCAAGCATCGATTCACTTTGAATTCAGGTGCCAAAATATTTGTTTCAATCGATTTTTACGGTCACAATAAATCTCTCAAATGACCTCAGAATTTTTATTAAAAATTCATATTATATAGGGGAATTTGAAAAAAATATTTCATCGGAATTCCTATTTTCCCGTTTTATCAATTCGTGCAGTGAATGGCTTACATAAAGAGCGGAATTCGAACTTAGTACGTAGATTTCTTTTTTTCTTTTGCAATATGAGTGTTAAAATTTAACTATTCCGTTTCTAGCATTCGGAAGAAAAAAAAATCCACAAACCATTATTGATGTCAATAATGATTTTTATTTTATTTTATTACAGTCGTTGAACAGCCAACCCAATTTTTGGGTTTACGAATACTAATGTTCAACTCCTTTGCCTTGTCATTTTGAACCAAATCCAGAAGACAAGGGAACTCCTGGATCAAGTAGTGGGAGAAATGTGCCTTCATGGAGGACTTTTCGATGGAACTAACTCTTTATATAAAGAGGACAAATACGAAAATCTCACATGGTTAGCCTGACTGCAAAGAGACTCTAACCCATGATCCGTCTACCCATGAGAATTGTGGATATTTCACGTCAGCAATGTAGTCGGTGCATGCCGGTTACGCATTCGCGTCGATCTGTCATTGCTGGGATTCGAACCCCGTTCATCTCTTCGGAAGGCAAATGCTCTATCCCCTGGGCCATAGTGACTCCTCAATAATGATTAATTAACTGTGGTAATAGGACCGGGATGGAGAACACTGGACTCGCTTGCGTGAGAACAGTTGTTCGAATCCAGCCATCTGAAGACTCCCCGTGTAATAAATGGTGACTGCTTCTCGTTAAATCTGTCAGGTCGCAAAGTCCTCCATCTTCCCATAACAAATTACATCTCTGGGAGTAATGAATTGGAGATGGATCGTTCTCTAGTTCAGGTCAAAATTACGATCAGTGGATGAATGAATGAATCCGCCCTATAAACGCGCGTGACACACAGCCACAGATGGCGCCACTGGACAACAAGAACAATCGTACCATCAGTGCCTTAATGGCCAATAACAACTGTGGAAAAGAGTTTTGGGCTATCTAATTTACTAATATAGATCTTGTAGTAAAAGGTTTTTTTACGACCTTCCGTATCAGAAAAAAGACAGCTAACGCAGTCTTTAGCGCAATTCTTGATAACGGTACTACTTTATTTTGATCTAAAATATTTATCCAAATTTTGAATTATTCATTTATTTTGGAGACAAACTCCTTAATAATTTTCAACATTGAAGAAAACAATCAGTTCTTTTTTTACTTACTCAAATATCATTCGGGTTAATAATAGTTTGGCGAATTTTTACGACTCCCAGAAGAGAATTATTACGATAATTACTAAACGCAGTTTTTTGGAGGGCTTAGGGGACAAAACGCCCACCAAAATTACACTTGATTAAATTGTGCAGTAAATAGGATGTAGTGTATTGATTTTTTGCTATTTAAGCATTTGGAGAAGAAAAAAAAAATATATATATATATAATTTCACAAGGAGTTAAACCTCCTCCAAACATACTTTAAAATTACGCCACTGAAACGCACAAATATGCTAATTATACGAACTAATACTATGTTACTATAATTATTTATTATATTCCCACGACAAATTGTTTTACTGATACACTAACCACAAAACTTCTTTATTTATTTATTTATTTATATTTTTTTTTTGCCTTACATTAATTTTTTTCCAAATAATAAAATTAGTAACTAAAAAAAATAATAGTGACATAGATGTTTATCTCACCGTAAACTGACTTTTCAGATTTTAATCACTGAGCGTTAAACTTTATTGCAAGTTTTCATTTGAAAATTATTTCAATTTTATTTCATTCATTTTTTATATTACAATCAGGTTTCTATCATTCAATTCTTTCTTTCAAATTACAAAGAAAAGTAATTTTTTAAAATCCCAATTTGCTGATGTCGTCAATCTCTGATTGTTTCTCCTGCACTAATTATAAACAAGTAGTAATAACAAAGAAAAATTTTATTTTAGTTACTTATTATTAAGTAATTAAAAAAAAATCTTCTCCCAAATAAAACTAATTCATTAAATTTAATTTAATGTTTGAAAAAACTGTGTTAACATCGAGTGTCATTGCAAGTTTAAAAAAATGCATTTGAACTTGAGGGAATGAATTTTATGAGTGATGGAACAATTGATATATAAATATGTACACAGGGAGAGTGTGAAACTAATATTAGGAGTTAGGGGAAGGGAAAAAAAAAGGCGTGTGTTATCAGTCAACTATCAAATAGAGTCCCTCAAATAGAAGTATAGGAGCCTTACTATAAAAGTGAATTAGGTGATGTGGACCACACGTGGAACCACTTTATTGAATTTATCTAACAGAGCGAATACAAAATAATTAAATATTTAAATGTGCGCAATAAACAATTCATTTGTTCAAATCGAAATTTCCACACTGATGTTAGTTTTTAAAATATGTAGAAAACTCTGCTTATAGTAAAATATAAAACAATGACTAAGCGTGGAGGAACCGGGTTCGAATCCCGCTGTCCTTCTCTGTACTGTGATATCTGTCCTTCTATTGACAAAGGCTTATAAGCCTAGATTGAGCACTCAAGCCTGCAAATGTATGTAATTCCAATAAAATGAAAACAATGACTAACAAAACGCAGAATTACAAGCGATAAGCAGAGAGCTCGCCGCTCTTAACTATACTCAATACAATGACTAACGCTTAATCCATCAGAAAATTCCATTTCGTTTTTCGCTCATCCCTATTTAATGAATCAATTAATATTTGTTGTTGTTGTTGTTAATTTACGTCGCACTAGAGCTGCACACTGGCCTATTGGCGACGGTCTGGGAAACATCCCGGACGATGATCCGAAGACATGCCATCACAATTTTGATCCTCTGCGGAGGGGATGACATCCCGCCGCTTCGGTAGCCCGGCAACCTGCGCGCGAAGTCGAGCACTTTAGGGTACCACAGTTTAACGAGGACCCATACCGCACACCCTCGGTCCCTACACAGACTGATCCAAGTGGTCACCCACCCGCACACTGACAGCAGCCAGTGATCTGCTGGGAACCGTGTCTTATCGATCAGTCCACTGCGGGACATTTTAACATATGGAAAAAAAAAACTGTCTTGACATCAAGTCTCATCCACTACAAGTTTTAAGGATCAAAATTGTGATGGCATGTCTTCGGATCATCCTCCGGGATGTTTCCCAGACCGTCGCCAATAGCCCATTGTGCAGTTCTAGTGCGACGTAAATTAACAACAACAACAACAACTACAAGTTTTAAAGAAAAACGTATTTGAGGGGATGAATAAAAAGTATTTTTTGAACGATTGAAAATTTGAAGAAGATAGAGGGCGAACTAATAGTAGGAGTATATAACCTCGGTAAACTGGACTTCATATGGAGATTATAAGTGATTCGAAACAATGACTTTTATTTTTCAATCTGTTTTGTACTTCAATCCAGGATTTTTTTGCTTCATTTAATGCTACTATATTTTCGGTCGTTATACATCATATATTTTTCTTTTATCGAAAATATTTAAGGAGGAATTAAATAGAATAACAAAAGCGACTTATCCAGAATATCATTTCATGTAGATAAGTGTAGAGAAGATAGTTTTTGACAATGTTATCAATTTTGCAGACAATAAGGTGTCACAAGTTTTATCTGCTGTAGATTTCTATCATTGATATTAGTAAATAACTATTTTCGTGAGGAAATATGAAAAAAAAAATTTTAAATTTTAACAGATATGAAGAGTTTTTTTGGTGAGCAAAACCATCAAAAATGTTTCACAAAAAAATTATAATAATACTAAGGTTTCATTAAAAATAAGAAAAATATCAGCGCTATGGAAGGGGGTTTTCAGAGTATTGTGACACCCCACGAAGATGTGGGGGCATCTGGAAAATCGAAGAAAAAGTTTGGCAAATTTTGTTTGGCCGTTCGACATATTTACAAAAAATCATTTTCTCTTATTTTATTTCGAGGACACATCATGAACTTACTTTGCGTAAATTTCAAACGTAATTGAAGTAATTAAATTGAAACCTTCGAGGTTTACAGGGCAAGATATAGCAGTAATGTAATTGAAATATTAAGACGTAAAAATTGGGGTTATAAATGAAACTAAATGAGTCAAAATTTTCGGGGGTTCGGACCTAATTTAGGATTATTCATGACAAAACGATGAAAAAAATTTTTTTATTAAATATTTTAAATATAGTCTTTTATAGGCGTTCAAAATTACCCTGAACTTTATTTTATAAAGTTCCGTCAAAGGAAGCGTGATTATTTAGGGTTCCGCAGCTATAAAAAAAAATGGGAACAGCTGCTCTAGCGTATAATTGCAAACTTTCAACTAAGGGGAAAAATACGACAGTTAGTTTATAGTTTGTCTTAAATAAGAACTCCCCCAAACATTCTTCTGGACCTGTGGTGGTGACTATGGTAACGAGGTGTGACTATTTCAGGTGACTATTCGGGAATCTTCGGTCTATTGTGTTAGTCCTAAGGTGAAGCTACCCTCCCTAAAATGATCCATTCTTGTTTCCATAGCATCAGACGGCCTCAGACTTTGTGGCGGGAGGAGTTCTTAGCATAGACAAACTATACACAACATTGTTTGCCTCCAGTCCTAAATGTTTGGGTCACCAATGGTAAACACAAATATTTCACAATGATATACATATATATGTTACCGGCAAAGTATGAAACGCCTCGCATTCTATAAAATGCTTAGGCAATGTATACAATGCCGTATGCTTTTAGGCAAGGAATGAAATATGAAAAGTATTACATGCTTTCCCAGGGCATTGTATATAATACCTAGGCATTCTATAGAATGACAAATGCTATTTAGGCAAAGTATGAAAAAAATGTCCTGATGAGGCTATTATGTAACTGATGTGCATTTCTCAAAAATAAAAATGTTACTTTCAAAAAATAATGAGAGTGCCATTAAAAAATTTGATTCAAAATGCATAAATAAAAATGAAAGTTGGACAAAACATAATTTATGCCTTTCTTATTAAGGGAAACAAAATTTTCATATAAAAAATTTCACATTTAAGTAACAATTATAACAAATATTACACAAAATATCCATTTCATCACCTTTAGTAACATGGGCGCAGAAGATTTTATACTTTGCCGGTTTCTCATTTGGCATTCTATAGCATGCCTAAGAAATGTATGAAATATAAATGCATTGCCGGCTAGACATTAGATATACAATGCCGAACTTTGCCGGTAACATATTGCATAAATCTTCGATTGAATAATCATGGAGAAAATACAATTTTAAAAAAATAGGCTTTAGAAAAAGAAAATTCCTTTCCTTTATTCTTTCGGTTTTATTTATCAGCTGGTATCTTAAGGTCAAATAAAGAAACAGGTTTCACAAGGAAGTGAACTCTTTGGACAGATGACCATTAAAACCTCATTACACTAAGTTAACATCTCTTTCTTGGTACCAGAATTTTATTCTTCCTCTTTTTAGAGTTGCCAACTGCACTGCGTATACTGTGATATATATATATATATATATATATGTATNGCGAATATTCAGTAAACGTATAATTGGTTGAACAAAAAATAATTTTTGTAACTTAAATGACCAATAAAACAAAACTTTAAAAACATTAGAGAGTTGGCATTAGAATCAACGTTGTAAATAAATCAACAACACACTGATACTTGTCTAGTTAAGTGCAATTCAGATTTTGTCCTCCAGAAAACTGAACTAATTTCGACACCATCGAAATCCCACTCTCCCCTAAATTATAAAACGAAACTTCTTACAGTGATAATTGAAAACAACAAAAAATTCTAGACGCATTCGTTTTAAACGGTGAAACAAAACTCAAGATTATAGTAAAGCTCTCCAAAATATTTAATATGCAAAATAAAAAATCATTAAAAGTTTTGCAATTTAATGATATGTATTATTCTTACAGCAGCTTTATCAGTCGTTTCTTTTTCAAATAAAACACTCTTTTTTCCTAAGAAAAAATATCAGTGTTTATTGCGTATTGGAATTATCTTCAAAAGCTATTGTATTTGGATTTTATTCTCGTAGCTTTGTTTTCCACATAGGTAGGAATTAATCGAAATCCAATTTCCTTTTATGGTTCTTTGAAAAAAAATTTATAAAATATATTTTTTTACAATGCGTGTTACAGAAAGATTAAAAAAAATTCATTTGTGTGATATTTTTATTTGTTTGCTTAAAGAAAAATTAGAAATCAAAGATTTCTTTTTTCCATTATCCAACAAAAGCGGGATCGAACAATAAAGTAAAACAAAAATGTACAGTCATTTTGCTTTAATACTGCTTTCGTGAATTTAAAAAGAAAAAGATATGAAAAGGTAAAGAAATGGGTTTCAAGAATTAACACCATCTTAAAAATTATTTTTTAAAAAAGGAAATATTGTGTGATTCGTTTTTATAATCTTAAATTAAACAAAGAAAAGTTAGCATGTTTTATTACAACTGTCATATCTTCTATAGAGTTAATTTTTTATGAGAGGTTTTATCGTAGGAAATAAAGAATTCCAATATCATAAGACCCAGGTTTGAATATCAACTATGAGTAGTTTAGTCATGCATTGTTTTCAGCATACACAAAACCACAATATAGTAAAAAGAAGAAGAAAATCAGTTGTTGGCTGATGCACCACTTCATGATTTGATGAATCAGTACTGCGCTTTTACTTCCAAAAAAAGACTCATCGATTGAAAACTAGGTAGGTTTCAAGATTCAACCATTGATCGTACCGAAGCTCAATAACAGCTCAATGAGCCGTGGTGGCTCAGGAGCACTAGCTTCACAATGGGGTGACACCGGCTCGAATCCCAGGGATGGCTGATCGATCCGAATTCTGCTTTTTACTTGCAGCGATCATTGTGCCGAGTATCCCCAGTGGTGTGCTCAATTTAGGCTTATAAAGCTTTCTCAAACATATAAACATAATGCAGACAGGCTTTGCACAGCGTTTGCAGGCTCGGTCAGGGAGGTGTTCGTTTGAGTAACACATAAGTGTTGAGAAGAACAAAAATATTTTTGGCTATAGAGCGTTCCAATGAAGTGAACCGGGTTCGAATCAAAGCGATGGCTTGTCGATACGAATACCGCATCCGGCTTGCACCGACCACAGTGCTGACGTAAAATTTCCTCAGGGGTAGACGGATCATGGGTTAGAATCCCCTTGCCGTCAGACTAATCGTGGGAGGTTCTCGTGGTTTTCCCCTCCATGTAACGCAAATACATGTTAGTTCCATCAAGAAGTCCTCCACATAGGGTAATTTCTCCCAATACTCGATCCAAGAGTTCCCTTGTCTTCTGGATTGGGTTCGAAATGACAAGGCTACGGAGTTGAACAATGGTTGTCGTAAACCCATTTAAGTTGGGTCAGCTGTTCAGCGACGACTATAAAATAAAAATAAAATTACTGTTGATTTAAAATTATTTAGTTTTATAGCAAACGTGTTATGAAAGCATAACTATTAACACGTGGTTCCAAACATTTCTAGGAATATTAATTTGATAACGTAGCTTGTTTACCTATTGAATTCCACGATCACTTTGATTTTCAAATTATCTGGTATAATGAATTTTAAAAAAAAATTAGGGACTATTACAGAATGCAATAAACAACTTTTCAGATTAGAGCTATAAAATAGTTATCTTCAAAATATTTAACAAAACTGAATCGCCTTTAGTTTAATTTAAAGCTGAACCAAAGATTCCGTTTTTTGAATGTCTCAGAATTAAAATTCCATCTCGTATTTCTCAATCGACAACTCATCAAGTTTTCATTTTGTAACGTAACTAAGTTAACTGTTGACCGAGCCAAAACGTTCCTCATAAAAAGTTCTGAGTGTTCCCAGTTCTTAAGAAGAACCTTTTTTCAAACGCACACAATCGTTACGTGACCTTTTCATTAATTCGAAAATCACCTTTCTTAACAGGCTTTGTCACAATTTGTATGTCGTATTTTTGGTGACAAATTTTTTATTTTATTACATGTCTCTTCACTTAACACAAAATATAAAATAAATTTCCTACACCCGAAATAGTTTTACTGAGAATTTTTTTCTTTTTGTATGTCTAAAAATCATGAATGTCAAAAATATTTTTTATTTTCCCAAAAGTGCTCCGAACAACGAATTATTCATTCACAGACAATAAATACGTGACTACAAAAAAAAAAAATCTGTTAATGGTTTTCGCTTAACTAAATGAACACTAGATTGCCTAAAGAAGTCATTTTGACTGCTTTTTAATTTCAATTAGGAAAACAACGATGACACAATTTCTTAGAATTTTGTGACTTTTGTACAACATATAAATTTTTTTATTGTTAATATTTACTAATAACTTCTTATGTAAATAATATAAAAATATTAATTTGAAACAAATTTCTTCACACATTAGTTATTCTTTCACAAGACTCCTTTTATTCCCAATAGACTAATAAATTACAGTCTTTCTAGTGTTGAGCGGCGCAAAGAGGAGATTTTTGACACAGAAATTACTTAAAAAGTTATAACCACATCGATTAAATTTTGATTTCAGAATGTTCTCCAAACATTTGTGTAAAAACAAGCAGAATTTCATATTATTTTTGAGCTATCAGAAGCAAGTTTGGTGAAATTTTCTGTAACAGCAGTCAGTTAACTTTTGTATTTATTTTTTATTAACGCAGAGAAAAATGCAATAAAAAAAAATTCTAGTGATAATTTAATGTATTTGAGAATAATTTTTATTTAGTTAATAAAAATGCATCAAGTTCCCCTTTTCCCAAAAAGTGTTTGGTGAAAGAAAATTTTCTTCAAAAATAAGTTTGCACTTCTATGAATCAGAAAATACTAGTCTCAATAATTTACTACGTTTTCTGTCTCAATAGTTATTACCCCAAATGAAATCTCAATAACTTGTTACCTTTTTTTAAATAAAAATGCATTAAGTTTCCTTTTTTACAAAAAGCTGTTTCTTAAACGACAATTTGTTTGCACTGCTAATAAAACAAAAAAACAAGCTTCAATAATTTGTTACCTTTTTCTGTTGCAATTAAAGTACTTTAAAACGTGTTGTGTATAAATATAGCTTGATCTTTTAGAAATGCTATAATTAATAAATAACAATTTGAAGAAAAATTAAATGGCTTATAACAATATAGGCTTTATTTAATGGCGGAATTTTTATATCATTAAACAGTTACTAAATGCTATTTCTTGACAGATAATCAGAAACACTCTATCCATATATAACTTTTATCCATCAAAAATCTTCCTAACAATTAAAAAAAATAGGGTGTTAAATTGCCCCATGTTTAGCCCCGCTAATACCCAAATTTATCTTCTATAATTAATTCTTATCTGCAATTAGGGGTGAGACCAAGTCGAAATTCCGGAAAATTTCTTGAGTTAAAAAAAAAGAAGTTTAGATTGAAAAATTAGAAAAAAATTTAAACAAGTTTTTTTTCCTTTTTCTCAATATTTCTTAGTTTACTTAAAATATTTTTAAAATTTTACACACACCTATGATGACCTGGAATTAAAATTTACAAATATGTCTTTATTTCTTGAGTTTAAGATTATAACAACTATTTACTGATAAAAAATGAAAGTTAATCATGAATATAAAGTATCTGGCTCTCCCTTACAAACAAATAAAATAAACTGTTCCACCTTTGAAAATTTGATTTCCGGAAACTTCTGTGATCAATGATTTTTTGAAACGTCTGGACCTTCGATCTCCGGAAACTTCCGGATCACTGTTAGCGAAAAGTCCGGAAATCCGGATTTTTTCCGGAGCACAATGAGGCCTGAGTTACCTTATTTAAATTATTATTCTTATTAGCTCATTTATAATTATTATTGTTTTTGCTACAGTTTATAAAATTTCTCTGTTAACTTATTTAATTCGTTTTTACTGTTATATAATCTATATATTTCATCAAAAAATGGAAAGCAAAATATAATATTTTGCCCCCTAATTCACACTTAAAAAAGAGTGTGCCTCTGGGCAAGGAAAGGAAAAGATTGTGGAATAAAATAAACAAGACAGGTTCCAGAAACATGTTCATGCATTAATGATCTGCATTCACCCGTTTTATTGATAACATCGTGATGAAATCATAAAAGAAGGAAAAGTAATGGTCCGAAACCAAAGATCGTATTTTACAACATTTTTGTTCTCGAATCGTGGGTCGTTTCGAAATGATCCAGTTCAAATTGATTTTATTTCAAAATAGGCTTAAAATAGATTAAATTTGAAACGAATTGACTTAGAAGTTAAATGTATTTAAAAATAAGTCATCTTTACATTTAAGAAAAGTAACTAAATTAATTATTATAATAACGATAGGTAAAAAATAGTGTTTTAATAGTATAATTTATAATAGTATATAAATAATAGTATATAAATAATAGTATATAATAATAGTATATAAATAATAATAGTATATAAAAAAAAGTCAATTCCTACTTAAATCAACAAAGAAAAATTTTATTTTACTTACTTTTATTTTTTTCTCTCATATAAAACTAAAATTAATTAAATTTAATGAATGATTTAATATTTGAAAAAACTGTATTAATATGCATTTGAAAGTGTCATACTTGTAGTACTTCTAGTACCCAATTGAAGCGTCATTCCGAAGATTCAAGTAGAATTTTGAGGATCGGAGGTACTGGGATCAAGTTATTAAGAAAAACAGAATTACTCCGATGATTTAAGCGGTGTTTGGAGGTACTGGGGACAAGTATGAATGAAAAATCAGTCTTCCCACGACTTCAAGACGCGATTTGAGGTACTGGGATCAAGTTTTAATGAAAAATCAGCGATTCCCAGCTATAAATAGATAATTGGAGGTACTGGGATCAAGTTTCAGTGTGTTACTCCGTGGATTTAAGTGGTGATTGGAGGTACTGGG
>NC_092204.1:668037-677416 GCF_043381705.1 Parasteatoda tepidariorum
AAATTGATATGCTTTCCGTTTCGACATTTGAGCTCATGTATGCCATAAATTCTTCTGTCGCTGGTGATTGGCATGATGTTTTCAACTTTAGAAAATTTAAAATCCCTGGTTTTTTTTCTGTTACGTTATAGTTATAGCAGGGTGTTCAGCTTGGACAATTCTTTCCAGTTTTTTTGTAGCCTCCTCCCTAGCTTTTTCTTCCAACCAATTAAATTTGATTCAAGGTACCAGACCTGCAGCATATAATAAATCTTCCTGCGATTTCACATCGCGAAACCTTTCGCGCACGCCATCTAAAAGAGCTTTGTTGAAGGTTTACAAACTGTTGTTTTAATAATGTTACTATGAAGCTCTTCTTCAAAAGAGCCGCCTTTTGCCTTTCAGGAATGACAATTTTAAAAGATAAAGGTATTTAAGCACGAAGTTAGCTGCGAATGCATATATATGTCACATTAATTTTATAAATTAAAAAAACATAAGCATTTTTTTTTCTCTTCTTTTTAGAAAGCTTACCGAGTTTTAGAAAAAAGTAACGATTTCATTCGACATTTCCGTTACAAATACTTGTACTTTTTCCCTAAAAAAGTAACGAAAGTACAAGTAAAAGTACTAAATTTAAAAAGTAACGAAGTACAAGTAAAAGTACGTACTTTTTACTTGTACCGGCGGTACAAGTAACGAAAGTAAAAGTACTGCCATATATGATCATTAGTGTATTTACTTTTTATGGCAATAATTCTATCGAATTTTCTGTAGCTAAGTACTATTGATTTCTCCATTATTTATTACATCAACCTAATCTCCAAACGAAACGCACATTTGAGGAGTCAGATGCACGGGATTTCCTCGTTGATCTTTTTACCGCAATTTTCAACTGATTTCATGATTAATAATTTTTTTTCATCGTGATGATTACTTACAAAATACAAAGAAAAAAATTATTTGTGCCTCCCCCCCCCCATCAAAATGAGAAAATTTCAGCCATAATCTTAGAATAAAAAATTATGTAGTTTTTTTTGTTGTTGTTGCAAGCACAGCGCTTTTGTTATTTTAAA
Organism: Parasteatoda tepidariorum; assembly: GCF_043381705.1. NCBI lineage: Eukaryota > Metazoa > Arthropoda > Arachnida > Araneae > Theridiidae > Parasteatoda > Parasteatoda tepidariorum. Next base: position 669,093 of record NC_092204.1, read on the forward strand.
TGAGTAGCGAACATGTTTGTTATTATTAAAAGTATCATTCAGAGAGATATTAGTGCTAGAGAACTTTGTCACACATAACTCGAAAAAAATTCCACCTCCGGGAAATTGAGTATCGCCAGGGGTGAGAAAACACCTGCACTGACTACCTTAATTATTTTCAATGAATCGGTTATTATAATTATTATTAGCAGCAGGTACCTCTTTTAACCAATGGTTAAGTATTCCAAAGATGATCAGCAAAATGAAAATATTTCAGTACTATACAAATGATTTGTTGTTTAATATGAGTATTTTAAGACAAATTTAACATTAAATACAAATATTTTTAAAACTTATTAAATATTGCCCATGGGCTGCAATAGTGGCACACCTCAGAAAAACACGCCTTTTGGACTAAGAACATGTGTAAATTTGAAAAAACACATTCTTTCAACAGCAATGCTAGCACAAATCATAATTCAACTTGAAGGTGATCTTCGTTTAAACAAACTAAAGCATTTTGCTTCAAAGTTAATTTTGAATTATTATTTATCCTGTTTTTATTTTGCTTCCTGATCTAAATTTATTCTTTATTTGAAGTCTGAGTGACAAATAATGTCTTTTAATTAAAAATTTACGAGTGTTGAGCTTGGATAAAATTAGCGATGATTTTCTTGTAATCAGTTTAAAATAGTTTTAGTTTGAAGCATTGTTAATTGTAGTTTTAATGTTGTTTTAAGATAATATTCAGAGTTGTGTTTTGTCAATGTAAAAAAAAAATAAAAGATAAGAAAAAATCAAATTTATTTAAATCAGAATTTTTGTTAATTTTGGAAACCATTATTCTTTTTTCCTTCTCTTCATCTGAGTATGATTTAATCCACCTTAAATTTCTTACTCAATTCCCAATATATTTAAGATTAAAAAACCAGCAAAGGTAGACAAACTATTATTGGAATTCTTAAAATTTAGGTAATTTATTTAAGAAAGTGTATCACAAAAGACTGTTCTTCCAATTTCTCATTCCCATATTTAGTCATGTTTCTATATAATACTAAATTGCCATAACGATTAAAATTGACAAGACAATTTATTCAAAGGAAATGCTTCTTTACTCTATATAGAACCTTGTACAGAAAACTAATCGAAAAATTAGTATCGAATATTCTATTGAGGAAACGATCGATAAACGAAATCTGTTGTTCAGCTGATCGATAAGATGAGTTACAATCGATAAACAAGGCTCAAATGAAGCAGATTCTGCTGTGGAATCAACCAATGCGCCAGACAGCCTGTAATTTTCCATCGCGAGCCACGATAGCTCAGGGGATAGAGAGTTCGCCTTTCAATGAACCGGGTTCAAATCCCAGCGATTGCTCGCAGATACGAATCAGCATTTGGCTTGCAACCGACCACAGTGCTGACGTATCCTCAGTGGTAGATGGATCATGGATTAGAGTTCCCTTGCCGCCAGGCAAACCATGGGAGGTTTTCCTCTTCATGTAACACAAAAACCGTGGAAGGTTCTCGTGATCTTCCTCTCCATGTAACACAAATGCGGGTTGGTTCCATCAAAAAGTCCTCCACGAAGGCAAATTACTCCCAATACTTGATACAGGAGTTCACTGGCCTTCTGGATTGGATTCAAAATGACAAGGCAACGGAGTTGAACATTAGTAGTTGTAAACCCAAATTTCGGCCAGCTGTTCAACGACGGTTATAAAATAAAATACCGAGGGTGTGCGGTATTGGTCCTCGTTAAACTGTGCTACCGTAAAGTGCTCGACTTCGCGCGCAGGTCGTCGGGCTACCGAAGCGGGGGTGCCATCCCCTCCGCAAAGGATCAAAATTGTGATGGCATGTCTTCGGATCATCCTCAGGGATGTTTCCCAGACCGTCGCCAATAGCCCATTGTGCAGCTCTAGTGCGACGTAAATGAACAACAACAACATAAAATAAAATATACTGGAACTGTATTTAGTTAGATTTTTTTTAAAGTTTTATCTCTTGTATAAGTTATACAAAATTGCATGTTTCATGTGAGAGTGGATTATAAAAATTTATCAAATGATAATGGGTTCAAGCCAATGAAAGGAGAGTGGGTTCGAGTACCTAGTTTTAAACAAAAAACAGTGGATCAATCAAATGGCAGTGGAAAATTATCAAATGATCGTCGGTTCAAGCACCGATGAAGAGAGAGTGGGTTCAAGTTTTAAACAAATGAGAGTGGATTATAAAATTTGATCATATGATAGGGGATTCAAGCACCGATTAATGGAGAGTGGTGATTTGAGTACTGATGTAAAGATAATGGGTTCAAGTTTTATACAAAATAGGGTGGATTATGAAAATTGATTAAATGATAGTGGGTTTAGGGACGGATTTAAGCTTGGTGCGGGTCCCTAATCTACTGAAAATGATGAGGCCTTTAAGTTCAATTCTATTTCCATACATCTAAAGTAAATTGTCATTATTTTTTATTGTTGATTCTTAACATTAAAAGAATTAATAATATTACTTGAGTGTTAAATATGTTGATTGTGATGACACTATAATGTAGAACCTTTCTTTTACTACACATATTATTTGAACGAAGGAAAAACAAGTTAGAACAGAAACACTTTTTAAGATCATCATAAGCCCATTTTACGTACCGAGTAAAAATTTATCATGCTGGAAGGTACATTGTATATTCCACAAAGCTCTTTTTTGCAACCTCTAAATATATAGTCTGCAATTTTAAATGCTTTTTACATTTTGCTTTACTTCTCAAAATCTATAAGACTTACAAACTTGAAATTATGAAGATGTGTAGAAAACATTCAAGGAGTTTGAAAGAATACACAGAAGACAAGGAAACTCCAGTAACAAGTATTGACGACAACAAAGCAAGATGCAGGTTCAACAGTTTTTCAGCTAGACATTAAATCAGGTATCTGTTACCATCAGCACCAGCTCTTTGACTAAACGCCTGCTTCTAGGAGGCCAAGTTCATAGTCCCGCAGTGGGCTGATCGTAAGCACACGGTTTCCAGTAGCCTCACCGAAGTCAAGCCTCACTGGCTGCTGTAAGTAAACAGGTGGGTGACCACAGGGACTAAGGGTGCACGGTCCAACTGTTCTACGGTAAAGGGCTTGACTTCCCGCTCAGAACAACGGCAACAAAAGTGGAGGAGTCATTCACTCCACTGAGATGCCATGTCTTCGGATCATCATCTAAAATGTTTCCCAGACAGTCGCCTATAGCCCATTGTACAGATCTAGTGCGATCTATGTAAAAAAATCTACCTACCAAACTCATAAGCAGTTTCGGATATTTTCTTTGAATCTTAATTTTAAGATCTAACCTATTTTATTCTTTATTTCTCATTCTCTTGTAAGCGCTGATGTGCCATTTGGAATACGAATACGTTGCTGCCACACTGCTGAACAATAGGTGTGGTTGTTCAAGTCTTCGTTTGCAAAGTCTTGGGTGGCAATTCGATTCCTCAAACTAGGTGTTTGATTACGATTGTCTCTTAATGGTTCGGAAACCACCCTAGTTCGATCTGGCCGAGCGGTATCAACCGCCAAACGCTGTGCAAAGAGTTGAGGTAGCTGGTTCGAATCCCTCTGTTATCCTGGATGTATCCTCGTGCTGTCCTTCTCTGTGTTGCGCTATCTGTCCTTTTATTTGACAAAGGTTTATAAGCCTAAATTGAGCACACAAACCAGAAAATGTACGTAACTCCAATGAATCAAATAAACAATAAACACTAGTTCGGTGAACCCCTTCCCTGTAGTTTCAAAGATGAAAAAGTCCTTGCACAATTGGACAATAGGCAAGAATGTTAAAGTAGTCGGTAGATTGCCACCACTCTGATATAAATTGTGTCAGTGAAAAGAGCGTGCATACGAAAAAAATTGTTTTCGGATTATCATTAAAGATCGTCGCCAATGATTCATTCGCGTAGCTCTAATGAAACTGCCACTAGTAACTCTCCTTCACTGTGGTCCCGCAATGGACTGATCGTAAAGACACGGTTCCCAGTTGTTGTTGTTCATTTACGTTGCACTAGAGCTGCACAATGGGCTATTGGCGACGGTCTGGGAAACATCCCGGAGGATGATCCAAAGACATGCCATCACAATTTTGATCTCTGCGGAGGGGATGGCACCCCCGCTTTGGTAGCCCGTCGACCTGCGCGCGAAGTCGAGCACTTTACGGTAGCACAGTTTAACGAGGCGGTTCCCAGTAGAACACCGAAGTCAAGCCACACTGGTTACTGTCAGTAAGCGAGTGGGTGACACACTTGGATCAGCCTAAGTAGGGGCCGAGGGTGGACGGTATCGGTCCTCGTTAAATTGTTCGACCGTAAAGTGCTCGACTTAACGTGCAGGTCATCGGGCTACCAAAGCAGGGAGCCATTCCCTCAGCAGAGAATCAAAATTGCGATGGAATGTCTTCGGATCATCCTCCGGGATGCAGCTTCAATGCACCTATGCTCCACTGCGAAACAATGACTTCTTGGCCACCGAGACAAAATAGTATTAAAAATTTTACTCATTTATTTTTAAAATCCGTAATGTACACAAGCATCGTGGGCTTTGAAGTGTTCACCAAATTGAAAAAAAAAAAAGTAAACAGCACTAAGGAAAGTATGAAAAACATCTAACAGTATGATCAATCCTATACCTCACTCCAAAATTTTTAATAAAAGGCCTTGTTACATTGAACCACATAAATTTATTTTGTCTACTTAATCACGGGTATGTGCAGGGATCTGATACAATGCCCCACCTGAAGTAGAATAAGAGTTAGTATTAACCTGAAAGGAACGGCACAAAGATATGCTACGGCTAAGTTTCGAACTCGTTACCTCCTACGCTTCGGATCAATTCGTAGGAGTTTGATACTCCTCGACCACAAGCATCTTTATTGAAATTACATACATTTTCAGATTTGTGTTCTCAATTTAGGCTTATAAACCTTTGCCTGGCAGAAGGACAGATAGAACAATTTAGAGAAAGACATCATACATCCAGGGCTGGATCGAGATTCGAACCCACCACCTTCACGCTTCGCACAGCGGTTGATACCACTCGGCTAGGGAGGCCCCTTAGTGAATATGGAAGTAAACAAAAAAAACCGGTAGTGGGAAGCGTTCTCACTTGAAATTGTCGTTCTATAAAAGAGCATTTCTCTGCTTAATACTGAAATTTGTTAAGTTTGAAGTTTAGGCCAGTGAACACCCATGTTCAACTTGCCAAGTTTGGTAGGATTTCCGTTACTAAATGTTACTCGGTTGCTAAGCAACCCATTTTAATGTTTTGTGATGAAATAATGTTCTGTGATTGCTCTGAGAGCAGGGGCGGATCTAGTTAAGGGCTTTTTGGGCTGCAGCCCAGGAATTTAAGGTCTTTTTAGAGGATATTGGTTTAAGAAAGCTTTTTATTAAAGATTGAAAATTTAAACAAGACGTATAAATACAGGGAGAATGTGAACTAATAGTAGAAATTGAAAATAACGTGAAAAAAATAAATCGTCGTATTGTAATTAAAACTAAATTTTATAAAATTTCACTACATCTGAAATTGCAAACAGTTGAGGCGAGGTAATTTTCTTAAAATCTTCACCCTAATTAGAAATTAATAAAAATATTTAAGTTAAAGTATTTCAAATGTATCAATTGCTTTCCTTAAATCTATTTTCATCAGGCTTATCTCGATTTATCGTAACATCATATATTTCTATGGGAGAACTTTCTTATATGCATTTTGAATTCAAAATGCATTTAAAAAATTTGTGCATATTAATTAAATCTTCATCCTATTTAAAAAAAAGAATCAAAGAGATGAAATATTTAAAAGAAAAAAGGGGGGATTAATATAACTTTTGATTAGACGCTTAGCTTTATCGTTCAGAATAAACACCGGTAAACTTTATTCAAGAACTAAGATTTTGTGCGCAGGGTACGTAGCCGACTAAAAATTAGCACCTTAAATCACCAATCAAAAAATTAGCACCTTCAACTAAAAATTAGCACCTTAAAAGGTGCTAATATTATTATTGTATTACTTATATTATGATATATTAATAAAAGTATTTTTTGAGTTCCTTAAAAGTACTTTTAAGGGACTCAAAAAATATTTTTAATCTCTAGTTACAAAAAAATTCATAATTAGGATCTGTGAAGTCATACAAATTATTTTTGTCCATCGTTCTTAACTGAATTAATGCCATGGGGAGATTTAATTTAGTTAATAAAAAAGTATAGAGCCTTGGTTTAGATATTTGTGAAGGCAACAAGTTGATTGTGTCATTAAAAGACTTCGTGAACAACATAAGGCACCAATCAGATCAGAAGCTAAAGGAATACGAAGAGAAAGCTAAAAAATTAAGTACTAGTGTGGGAATAGACTACAATGACATAAACAAGAGACGCATTGCTCCAAAATTTTCAGATAAGTTCTCAGTATACGGCGCAGAAAAATTTATAAAAGACACACTAAACCTTGCGTTGGATAAGCTAATTATGGATTCAAATAAAAGGAGGCAACTCTATGAGATGTATAGCAAGAAATTCAAATTTTTAATGAATTTGCAAGACAAAAATCTGGAAAACATAGATCTGGAAAGTGTACGTAATATTGTTGATTATTATCCAGATGACGTAGACGAGCATTTAGTGAATGGGTGCATTCAGTTAAAATCTTATTTACTTCAGTCTAAGCCTTACACCTCTTGCAGTGAAATTTTTATGCTAATTTATGAAAAGAAACTTGTTGAATTGCCATACTATCTTAAAGATCTTTTTGACTTTGCCAATCACTAGCTGTGAAGCGGAGCGCTCTTTCTCCAGGCTGTCATATATAGAAGGCAAATATAGGACAACAATGTCGAACCATCGACTAAATCATTTATCAGTTCTATCCATAAATTGTGATTTAAGGAAGGACTTACAATGTGATGAGCAAATAAAGGAATTTGCAGCACAAAAATGCAGAAAGGTTACTTTATAATTTATATAACATAACTACACATAACCTGTCAATTTCTTTTGCAATAATGTTGTACAGTTGCTGTTTGTATGCATAAATAAATAAAAAATAAATAAAATTATTTTATTGTCCTATTTTTTTTTTCTAAATACTTATCTGCATCACTATAGAAAGCAGTTTTTTGAATATATGGCTATTAGGGCCCCTAAGTAGTTTCAGCCCAGGGCCCCACAAATTCACAATCAGCCCATGTCTGAGAGGTTTAATTAATTATAACTAATAGAAAATATCTCGAAGTTTCCAGGCAATAGAAAATTTTTAATCTGATTTCTGTCCAAAAAGCAAAGATTTATTTTCTTTTTCATCACCTTTGTAAAGAAAATTTGAATAGATGCATAACTTATTTATGATTTTCTAAGCTTTTAGAATTTGAATACACGAAATTTTAGTCTGATATTATTTGGGTTTTTTATGTTGTGTTTACTTTATTTATGCTAGGAATTAACACTAAAATCAAATTTACATAAATTATTATAACTAAATACAAAATTTTAGGGATGATCATTTTTACTGTTTTAATTCTTCTAGGCAAGAAAGTTTGAAGAAACAAAAAAAAAGTGCCTGAAAAATAAAATGTATATTGTATAGTAAATTCTAATGCACATTCATAAGATTTTATATAATTTGCGATATTTCTTTTATCTCTAATTAAAGTAATTGCTGAATGTTAAGTGGCATTTTAAAAACATTGAAATATGTTATGTTTAAGAATAATATATTGAAACAATGTTGTATGAGTAAATGTTTAAAAAATCGCTTCATTCTGCCAGATATTTAGGTTATATGGTTTTCTTTGGAGATAAAGATACAAATAGCATGCTGATATTTCGAAACATTTTGAAACTTATTTCCGCAAATTCACCATAAAATGTATACAATTCATTGCTATTTTGTGAGAAGACGGGAGAGCCGTGTTAAGATCACCGTACTTCTTAATGCTGACCATGAGAGTTGTATTAAGTTCACGGTCGTGGTCGCTACCACCTTGGGCCTCTACATTTCAGAGCATTTGGCAAAAAAGAACAATATCACTAGGTCACGGAGGCCCAAATTTTCTATACATGAAATATTGTGTTGTTCTATAAAGTAAAACAATCGTTGTGGGTATTTTTTTTTCTAAGTATAAAAATGCTGAATGTTTCATGGATGACTAGTCTTTTTTGGCTGCAGGTTAGAGTTTAACTCGTAGTTCAGTACTCTGTAGTTTTATGATTTAAAAGATTTTGAATATTAATGTGAACTTAAGCGCAAACGAGCCAGATTAAAAAACCTATCACTGATTAACATTGCTTCGACGCTTAGGGA
>NC_092204.1:677916-763392 GCF_043381705.1 Parasteatoda tepidariorum
TATATATAATTGAATGTATATCATATATTAAGTTAATTTGCATAGAAATTTTATTACATTACATTTAATTTACATTTCTCTCAACGTTTAATAAAAAGTTATTGCAGTTACATTCGTTGTCTCAAAAAAAATTTCATCTCGAGTGCTTCTCATAATGAAGGAAAGAAGATTAAAAGAAATATTTAAATAATATGAAAATTCTGCTTATACAGAAATGAAAATGTTTTATTTCTATTTTTTAGGTACATGATTAGGTTTAGATTCATGAGCTCATGCTTTTTCATCCATTTTACATCTACACCCTTTGGAAAATTTACCATAGAGTTGTTGCTGTAGTTCATTTACGTCGTAATCGAGCTGTACAATGAGCTATTGGCGACGGTCATGGAAACATCCCTGAGGGTGATCCGAAGACAAGCCATTACAATTTTGATCCTCTGCAGAGTGCACCCCCACTTCGGTAGCCCGACGACCTGCACGCGAAATTATGCACTTTACGGTAGAACAGTTTAACGAGGATCCATACCGTACACCCTCGGTCCCTATGCAGACTAATCCAACCAGTGATGCTTGACTTCGGTGATCTGCTGGGAACCGCGTCTTAACGATCAGTTCACTGCGGGACTTTTACCATAGAGACACCTATGGTTATCTATGGCAACCTACGGTCACCATAGAAATTTGTATGGCAAGATACCATACACCTATGGTAACCGTAGAGATCTGTATGGCATTTATATGGCATGACACTATAGGCCTATGGCAACCATAGAAATTAGTATGGCAGGAATATTATTGATTTCGATTGGCTGTTCAATGTCTATCCAGTCAATAGATTCTATGTCTGATCAGTCGATGGTTGTTGTCAAAGAATAGACAACAGCCATTTTGCAAATGGGTAACCAGTGAAATTTTTTCTTTTATTGAGCTTGTTTTAAAGGTTCTTATTTGTCTTGTTTCCCACTTCTTCGGTTATACTTAGTTGTAATGTTGTCATTTGCCAGAAAGAAACACAGTATCATATAACTTTTACTGTCTTAGAATAATTTAGACTTATGATAGTTATTATAATTTAAAAATAATCCATTAAGTTTATCAACTAAAATTTAGTTTATTCAGTTTATTAAATAAACTGAAAGCTTTTCATATAGCAGGGCCCGAGCTAAGGATTTCGAATTATTAACCATTAAATTACCCAAATATTAAAAGTATTCATCAATTTTCAAAAGTCTTCTCCAAATGCAAATCTTAAAAAAATTTTTATGATTAATTTTTTCCCATAGAAAACTATTTGACTGTAGTTTGTTTCAGGCTTATATAATTTGGACCCAGTTCGATTTACTGAAAATTACTGTAATCGAATAAAAAACAATGATATGTTTGGAAAAATTCATTTTGCCGTGATTTTGATGATCGGGTTAAATGTATATATACATTTCTTTCCAGTGGAATCATTCACCAATACTTACGCCAAAACACAATTTCATTCGCCGAATTTACGATTTAAACGCGTTTGGCAAGGTGGTGAGAGTTGTTATAGGTATACTTACAACAAAACTATCCACTATTAAAATGATTTCTATTAAAATAATGTGTTTGAAGAAAAAATTACTTGGGTAAAAAATTATTTAAAAAAAAAAACATCTGTAGACAGATAATAAATTGTATTATCTTATTTTGGTATTAAATTAATTAGAAACAAAGTTAAATTTAAGAAAATGTGATCGCCTAATTAGGATCACTGGTTACTCATTGGTCAAATGCTTTTTCTATCTGCATTGACTCCGTTAAACAACACAACATTTCAATATCATGGGTTGCAAAAACTGTCTCCATTGATGTTTGTCGTCGGATTGGTTTCCAAATCCTATCCTGGCTATATACGTGTTTTAAGACGTCACAAAATACTTCTCCTTCTTTATTATTCAAATTTATATTAAAATCACCGTCAAGACAGTCATTATTTTCATTATGTAAATACATTAAAAATGCCTGTTAGTGAAAATAAAAACAGCACATGTCACCATAGCAACGCATGCAAAGAGGGCGCATGCGCACTGTTTACTATTACTTTTGAACACAGTTGAAACCAAGACCCATCTTGTCAATAGGTAATATTTTTTCTCTTCAAAACTCATTGTATATCTTTAATATCACTTTTATTTATGACAAGAAATAGCTGAATGAAGAACAATAGTTCAAGCTGACTCCATGGCTACGAAACATTTAGAATAAATGAGATTCTGCGCGTTTAAAAATGTATAGCTAACACAGTTGTTATATTGATTTCAACTGATTAATTATAATTGTATTCTTGGTGAATAAGGATTACATTGATGCAGCGTGGAAATCCGCCGAGAGAGGGTGGAGTTATCAGAATTAGAACGTAGAATGGCTAGAAGCGGAACTGCGTCAACGTTAGTTTAAGTAAGTACTGAGCACTCTATTTTTGCCCGAATATGAACAAGTATTTTTTTTATTTCATATAAGAAACAAAAGGAAAATAGCCTATGTAACATTATATAGAGTGTAGTTAGGCTTTTTGAGCTGATTTCTGCCCACATAGCATAATGGTTTGGCTGATTTCTGCCAACATTATAGTGTTCTGTTTGGCTGATTTCCCCCAATATGCCATTGTTTTGTTCAGCTGATTTCGGCACAAGAACAAAAAACACACAGCAATAAATTTAAAAAAGCATTATAACAACATTCATTGAAATGATAGGTATAACCAAAACTATTATACTCTGCATGTATAGATTAAAATTTAAAAAACAGAGTAAAGAAAGAGTTGAAGCAATAAAACAGCTGGAAAAAAAAATACAAAAGCAAATAATTTTTTTCTCTGCAGAATTGGATTCTAAAGATACTTTTCTCGTTCATAGGAAAGGAAAGAAATGCTCCTGATTTTTCTGCTCTCATTTTCAAATAAAAAATATTCGCCAATGACTGCTATGAAGAGGTTCCATAGAATTGAGTCAACACGCTTTACATACCAGTTAATTGGAATAGTATTCTTGTAGTGGTAGACGCACTAAACACTATGAAAAAAAAAATTTAATCAATACAAATGATAGAAATCAAAATAATAAAAAGATCTTTATCAAAGAGAGTACAATAATTTTCTCAAGAGCTGTAATTGACCAACTGTTTATTAAATGGATATAAAGTCGTTTGTGACAGTCAATAGTAAGAGGATGTATTTCTAAAAGAAGAGGAAGCGTCGTACAGTCCTTGCGTTTCATCGGATAAAGTGAGTCCGGGAATCTGCGTGACTGAAGAAGAGCTGTAAAATGAACCGGGAGTCTGTGTCATGAAAGCAGGAGCGGTGGGTGGTTTTTCCGGTTGGGAATCTCCCATCCAATTAAAGGAAGAAGAAGCCTTTTTGCTGTTGAATTGGCTCACAAGATTCATTAAGCTGTTTAGATTGTTTGTAGACTTGTTGCTTTCGTCTTCTTGTTTTGGATTGCTTTGATATTTCTGAAATCACATTAGAAGAAAATGAAAAAAAAAGAGAAGTACCCACAGCTTTAATAAAAAAAACTACTATTGGATTTACATGGTGATAAGAAACAGGGCTTGTATGATTTGCATCACTTGATTCTTCTTTTTCATTCATAAAATTTTTTTTACAGCATTTAAAAAAAAATTTTTCACAATATAATATAGATTATATCGCAAAATTTTATAAGAATACAGTGAAATCTCTCGGAAGAGACCACCCTCTGTCCCATAGCATTAATCCCTTCCTTCTCGCTCCCATGAAAATGATGGGATGAGGTTTCGCCCCCCTATTTCTCGCTCCCGTGACATTTGCGAGATGGAGTGTTCAGTAGTAAAGTGGCAATAAGAATAAAACTAATTCATTTCTTTTGCCCAGAAAACCTTTTATTTCTCATTTTACACACCAGATGGCAGTACCAGGATATTTTTAAGATAATTGTAGATAGTTTATTTTAAACTCAGAACTAGGAAGAAACTCGGTACTACTGTCCAGTTTGTGACATTGGCCTCTGTATCTCATGCTTAGAAATTTATCACACAAGAAAAAATTACTAATCTTTATTTATATTATATGTAAGTTTAATAAAATTCTTTTTTAATGTTTAAAACACATATTTTTTAAATTTTCCCTGCTTGCTCTAAGTCATGTCGGCTTTTCCTAAAAATTTATTTTTTTAAAATTTCAAGATAAAAACAAATCAAAACTTAAAAATGAATATATATATATTGCTCACACACATATTTTTATATAATTTTCAGGGATAAAAAATTAGGCACTTTTATGATCGTTTTCATGAAAATTAACCGATTGTTAAGGGGTTAACAGTAGTATATGAAAAAGTAACTTGGATCAAATGCATCAAAAAGGTGAAATTAAACGTAATTTATCAGTAGAGTAAAATCTCTCGGGAGAGATCACTCTCTGCGCCACAGTATTAACAGTAGTACACGAAAAAGTAACTTGGATCAAATGCATCAAAAAGAGGTTCATTAAATGAACATTTCGAGAATCATGTTTTGATAAACTAATGTGAGGAGGGTTGTTATCGTCAATCTGCTACATTTCAGATTTTCAAATTCATGACTAATTCCTAGAATTTTTAATGACTTAACGAAGTTACTATTTTCTCCGACAATAACACAGCAATAAATTTAAAAAAGCATTATAATGACATTCATTGAAATGATAGGTATAACCAAAACTGTTATACTCTGCATCTTCATATTTAAAGATTTTAAATTTAAAAAACAGAATAATATCGTATTAAAAGTAGCAATAATTAAAGAAATATTCATAAGTATGCACAGTTATTACTATTTTATAAAATAGTGAGAACTGTGGAAAAATTTATTTGGAAAAAAAACAATAGAATAAATGTGTCAAATAGTAAATGTTCAGGTTTGTGATTTGAATTTTCTGTATCATAATATTATCAAGATTTTCAAAAATCAAGTAGAAATGAACAGCAATAACTGTAAAAATAAAAAAAAACTGGTCAAAACATCACACGAATTTTGCACAAATCAAGTCTGTCAAAAAGTAATTACTCAAACGAGCGATTCAAATTTTGCTTGTAATATTGGAATTGCGAAAACCATAAGAAAATCAGTTTAATTAACTGCAAAAGAAATAAAATCAAAACACGGATTGGGATGATATCAAGGGGGTTGAAAAGTAATTTTTTAAATGCACAAATTTAAAATTTTCATGGCGTTATATCACATTAAATATTAATATGATCTACTTGTAGCCAAATAAATAAAAAGGGCAAATATATCACAGCAATTTAAAAAAATTTAATAAACTACTTGATACCAATACTTGATCCATGAGTTCCACTCGTTTTCTGGATTGGGTTCGAGATTACAAGGCTACGGAGTTGAACACTAGTAGTCGTTAACCCAAAAATTGGCTCGACCGTTCAACAGCGGTTATAAAAAAAGCGAAGAAAATAAATTATTGATGCAGGGAAATCGGTGAGTTAGTGGAAGAATCACATGCCTACTCTTGTAATGTATTGATTAACAGTCATGAAAAGTTAAAAGAAAAATTAACCAAATACTTATATATTGCACAAAATTTTTGAAGGAATTATATAGACTGAAAAAGAAACGCAACCAACAGCATTTGGTATAGAGGGGAGAAATTATTTTTATATATAATATATAAATGAGTGAGATGCCAAGTCTAGTTCTAATACTTTAAAATAAAATGTACAAGAATTTTTATACATAGGTGTGATTTCTTGAAACTTCTGGACCTTGGAATTCTGGATTGGGGCTAGTGAAATCATCTCTGTGGAAGGGAGGGATGTTCTTTTGTATTTAAATCAAGATAAAATAGATAGTTTCAGTAGGATTACAAGCCCAGCATTGCTTTTATCTAAAAATCATGACTTTCCAGATTTGTAGATGTTCCTAACTTAAAGCAAGGGTTCCTAAACTGATTTGATGTTCCAAACTGGTGTTGGACTGGGTACATGGGTTTTATTGTTCTTAACTGCCTTAAAGTGTTCAAAACCTTGAACTTTGGTAAAAAGATAAAAATTCTATATGTGTAACCATTGTACACATAATTAATTACATACTTTAATAAATATGTGATACCTTTTATACAATTAGCTCTAACACATCATAGGAAAATAATATAATAGGAAAAGATTTATAACTTTTAAAGCTCTACAATTGATCAACAAAGGTGAATACATTATCCTTTAAATATGAATAAATAGGCTTTTAATACTGATAAATTATGTTTCTGCATAAGGATAAAATAAGGCGATATTAAAAACAATAATTAACTTTTTTAATAAAACCAAAACGTGTCTTAATTTTGTTTCTTGTTAAAAAATTAACCTTTTATTTTTCACACTATTTTTTTTAAAATTGTGACATAATTAGAAAAAAAAAAAGGATTTTGGACAGGACAGTTTAAACCGTGGATTAATCCATTCTGTCATAAACCTTGCCAATTCTGTCTCCTAGTAGGCCCAGTTACTATGTCATAAAAGAACATCGTTTCCAATGCAACTTTTTTTAAAATAAAAAACAAGTAGCTTGGAAGTTTAATATACATTAGGTAATTAATGTATTCATACATTTTCATTAATGAGTCACACTTGGTGTCATCACAAAACTATTACATTAATTTGATTTTAAAATGAATAAAGAATGATAGTAATAATATTAAACTTTTGCTTTACCAAATTTTTTACCTATAAAATTATTGAACATTAAGCTTTTCTGGGATATCTAAGTTGGATGTTTTTCTTAAAGGAAATACTTACACCGAGAAGATCGGGTGAAAGTTTTTGTAATTTTCTATTCATCACTATTGAGATCATGTGATTTCCAATCTTTTGTAACATAGAAAGCTCATCTTCTGTAGGATCCATTTTTTCCTGTAAAAAGATACAGTCAGAGTGCTTAAGTCTAATGAAACTAATTTACAAATTCAGAAAATATACAAAATAAGTAAGTAACATTTAAAATAATAAATCAAAACAGAAAAGCGCTTAAAGCAGCTAGATCCAAATTTGTTTCATTATTTTAATACATAAAGTCAAAAAAACAATTATAGCTGAAAACAACAAAAATTATAAAAAATTTTAAGATATGTGTGTTGGCAGAACAACACTTCACCAGGGCCTGCTAACAAGCCTTTCTGTTGTCAGAGATGAAACCAAAAACTGACAGTACCCCTCGAGGCCCCATAATGGAAAATCAAACAAGAAAAGCAATTAGAAAAATTGAAATGTATATACAATGAAAAATAAATAACAAACAATCGCAATGAAAAATAAATAACAATTATGTCGCAACTTAAGACAGTAAGTCTTAATAATGACTTAAAAGTACACAAAATAAGACATAATAAAGAAACGCCCACAAATAAGAAAAAGGTAAAGTTACAGTTATAATTGTTAAATCATTAAGAAAGCTTCAGAAATAAATCAAGCGCTGACCTCTTTTTTGAAAATCTTGAAAAAATAAACAGAAAAACATTCAATGAGTACAAATTTTAAAAAGGTGTGTCCCCTGATGACGTGCAGCCTTGCTAACACACATACCTTAAAAAAAAAATTTATAATCTTTGTTTTCTGCTAGAATTGTTTTTCTGACTTCATAAATTGCATAATATAAAGATCATTCGTGGATCTTATATAACACGGTTGCCACTCTTTTAACAAAGCAAAAATTAAAGACTTTAAAAAAAAAAATAAGGACTTTTTTGAAAAATTAAGGACCTTAAAAAATAGTACAATTGTTTATCATTAAATATACATTTACCACCAGTGACAGTGCCATTTATTTACCTTTTTTTTTAAAAAAAAATCAATAAATAAAAATAATTTAAAGAAACCCATTTTATTATAATGTAAATTCTGATATAATTGTATTAATTAACAGAGCTTGCCAAAGTAGGACCAGGCAATTTTTGAAAACACGGGTCAGGTTTTTTAAAAATATTTTCAGATTGTTAAGGCCCAAAGACATTTATGAAGCTAATCCATATTCCATTTTTAATCACTTTATTGAAATTGCATTGTATAGTTAAATGCAGAAATTAAGATTTGCAATTTTTTTCATACATTTAAAATAATTTTATACTTTTTCAAATATTTAAAATAGAAAGAAGAGTAAATAAAGAAATTTGGGAAAAACATTGAAAAAATTATCGCAAAGTTTTATATTTCACTACAAGACCTGCATCACATATTCAGTTGAGGGCCAACCTCGCTAAATATTCAGATACGCCAAAAAATTCTTTCTTTTCTATTAATAAAATATTTCATTTATAAGAGTATACATTAAAAGAATTAATACTAAAAGGTTATTTTAGAGTTATGCATGAGAGTATTTTTCTTTACTATGTCATGGTAAATTAAGTCCTATTTTAAGTAAAAACAGGCCATACTAATATCTAAGCATCTTAAATCATTCCACTTTTTTTTTCATTAGGCTTCACTTAATATTTTTTTAAATTTATTGCAATAAATATTTTTATGAAAAATTTTTATACAATAAAAATACAATTATGTTTGAGAAGATTTATAATTTTCAAATCAATATGTTTTTTATTAGTTCTCAGTAAAAAATGTTAATAAAAAGGTCGAAAATGATTTTTCAAAGGTATCAACACATTCTTATGGCCAGAAAATTGATAAGGTTCCTTAATTAACAAATACTGATAAAGTATTTATTTTTTCATCATTTATAAATATTTACTTATAATATTTCATTATCATTCTCCTCATATTATTCTCTACTATTATTATGATTTGATATTTTATTATGATTGTGAATTAACAGTTTAAAACTGAAAGTGGCATTCTTTTATTATAAAGTAATGCTGTATCACCTTATTAGGTAACATTTTGTAAAAAAATATTGAAAAATTTATTGAAAACGGTATGTAAAATAATGGTTTGATATAATTATTAAACAGCAAATGTGTTAGATTTACTTAACTTTACATAATATTGCAACACAATCTGGCAAAAAACGTGAACTAATTTTAAAGCAACTAGAAGTTAAATAGAAATTTTAAAAAAAACGTATATTAAGTTGCAATGTTAAATTAATAAAATGATTATTAAAATCTAAGTTTGAATTTTATTCTAAGAGACATTAATAACAAAAAGTTTGGGACCTTTTAATTGAGTAGACTTAAATTTTTATGTAACAATCTGCTTATCCTTTAGAAATAAAAATAATAGTGTAAAAATTGACATTGCATCAAAACAAGTTATAAATAGTTACCAAACATTTAACTTTCTTGTTAGAAGCAAATCTTATTTGGTACTCAAGAAAAAAAGTTTAAAATATTTTTGAAAAAACTTGGTGTTTTATCATGTTATTGCTTTCTATAGATTTACAGTGACTTATTACTCACTGAAAATATTAAACAAATTTATTTAATTCTTCAAGATTTTTGGAAATAGTTCTCGTTATGGATTCTAGTTTAATTTTTTTTTCTTCTGATACTTCTATTCTTAGGGTTTTACTTCATTCCTATTAGCAGATCCCTTTCTGTCCCCCTATAAAGCTCTACCCTATGATGCATGGTCAAATTCTAAGTGATAAAAGAACGACTTTTTGTTTTAAAAAACTGAACGTGAAAATTGTTCCTATCAACAATAGTGATACTGAAAAATTAAGGACTTTCATAAACCTTGCACCAAAATAAAAATTAAGCAGTTTTTAAGGACTGTGGGAACATAAAGTAATTTTAGTAAATCATCTATATCATATTAAATAATAAAAAATGAAGCTTATTTATTTCAATTATTATTATTTCATTAAAATGAATCTTAAAAATAAAACAATAAGTATTAGTAAAACAAAATTGTAAATCATAACTACATAGCATTATAAATTCTCAGACAATATGCAATAAAAAATTGCACTACAACAGAAGAACACATTCTGCATAAGTTAAAGTAAAACATAAATGGAGGAGAAAACGAAAATTTGGAAGATAAAAATGATTACTGATTCAATAAAGATGATAACTTCTGTACACATTGTTCATCTACTAATATGCACTTAACAAAATCAATCCATTCAGAAAGAGATCTAGAGCATTAAAGGAGCTTTTTTTTAAAAAAAAAACAACAAACAATTAAAGAATTATTTATAAAATTGAGGAAAAAAATATGTAGACAGAAAAATTAAGCTTACAATCCTGTTTCAACCCACTTATTACAATAAAAGGTGCAGTTAAACATTGTTTGAATAGTGATCTTCTGACAAGTTAGGACATGCTATTATTATTATTTTGTATCTGATTTAAGTCAATGGCGTTTGAAAAAAATTGCAGAAACGAACATGAAATAAAGGACTCCTGGATCCATACTGGGGTCTGCCTAGGGTAAATTTATTACCCTTTAGCAGTACCTTCACAAAATAAACTTTCAGAAAAACGGTAGTTTCACAGAATACTTTTAAAAAAGGAAGTTCTCATGCAAACCCCAATCTCGTTGCAATCTATGGAAAAGAAGAGCTTTTCTGTCAGCTGTCTTTTACGAAAAGGTAGATCGTGTTTGGTCAGATAGCGTAATGTGGTCAGCCAAACCGGTCATTTACAACATATCAATATTTTAAAATGAAACGATGAGGCTCTTCCTCTATAAACTTTACAGGAAGTTGAAATTCGAACATTATATTAAATACTATTGTAAATTTATTCTAATAGACCTTTATTTTTTTTATGAACCATTCTTTTCGCTGTGAAACCTTTTCTGTACGACCCAGTCAAAATGTTCTCATAATTAAAATAACTTTCAGTACTAGTACTGTAAATGCATGTTTTTACTAAATTCAAGTTGAAATTTAACTATGGACAACGATTTTTATGGATTTTGAAGTTTGGATGCAAATTTTAACCCAAAATTTTACAATAGCAAAATTGTTTTCGAATGTATGGGGAAAAAAATATAGAAATTTACCAGTCAAAAATGATTTGTAGTGACAATTTTTGAAAATATTTTCTTACTTTACCATATTTTTGTGTTGATTTCTTAATATATTTTGTAATTTTCACAAATTACGTCTAAATAATCACAAAATAGGAATTTCTTAAAAAAACCTGGACAGACCCCTGCCGTAGTGCAATGACAACACAAACAAGTAATATAAAAAAACAAATTTTTAAAGTCAAGTTTTAGTTACTTTTTCAATAATTAAAAAATTTTTGTCAAATTTAAAACTAAAATTAAGCAATTAAATTTAATGAATGAATTAATATTTGAAAAAGCTGTATCAACATCAAGTGTCATCATCCACTACAAGTTTAAAGAAATGTATTTGAACTTGAGTGGATGACTAAAAAGTATTTTATGAACGATTGAAAATTTGAACAAGATATATAGAGAGTGTGAACTAATAAGTAGGAATTGAATAAATAAAAAAATAACCAGATAAATGAGCATTAAGTCAATGACTTTTTTCAGAATCAAATTTTTGAAAAAGAAACATTTTCTTTAATTACAAATTATTTATATTTTGCAATGCTGACACTGGATTAATTTTTAATAAATTTTAATTTGCAAAGTTTCTTTTGTGCTCTTTCCTTAATATTTTTAATCTCAGTGACCTTTAACGTTAGATTGATTTTTGGTTACAATTCTTCAATTTAACCATTACTGAATACGGATTTCTTAACCACGGCTGATTGTGAATCCCATGGGGGAAGAGACTGTTGAACATGTAAGATGAATAGAAGAAGTCTTATCTATACTAGTTAAGACTTTACTTTTACACATTTTGCTCCTCAAATTTAGTCGCACTCTTACATCTATTCATTCCTGAGAAATGTGTGGTAACCATAGCTGCCAACATGGATAGGGAAAATATCCAGTACATTTTATGCAATAACATAAATTTCATGATAACTGTTGCATGATGTACTAAATATTCTACACATAGGGAATTTTAGGGATTTTAATAGTCATCAAAATAGAAAAACTGTAATATTTTCCTGTACATTAAACATACATAGCTGCCAACCTTAGGAATCAAAAATTAAGAACACTATATGCGACAAAATTATACGCACCCATTACGAGAGTAAAATAAAAATATAACTATTAAATAATAACATTAACAGACATATATTTAAATAATTTATGTAAATTAGTAAAACAAAACTATAAACACTATCTTTTGTGCTAAATTTATACTATTAATATTTTATAATTAGGAATGCCGGTATAATAGTTTAAAAACAATCATTACCTATTAATATATAATTTTCCTTCTCCACATTATAAAACACAGTTAAATAATACTCTACATCATAAACAAATATTTCTGATGCAAGTGTTTAAATACAATATTTTTTTTAAAAAATAATAGTTGTTTAAGATTCAATTTAGTGAAATGATCAGCTATTGCAATAGTATTTTCCAATAAAAAGCTCCTAAAAATTACTTCTGAACAATATTCACAGGAAGCGTGTTTGCGGGGATCAGAACAAGGGATTGATTTAAAAGTAAAAATACTGCAATTTTAAAAAAATTCAGATTTTTTATTAAAAAAATCCGATTCTCAGATTTGATTTAAAAATTAGGAACAAATTCGAAAAATTCTGTTGAAATGTTATCTATTATGTTTATTCATAATTTTGAATATTAATAGGCAATTAATTCATCCAACATAGCTAAAAGTTTTTTTTTAATTAATTTATGAGTAAAACAAACTGAACATTTTAAAACAAAACAAGTTTTGAACAGATTTCTATAAATGAGGTTATGTATTATTAACACTTGTTGAAATATTCAAGCAAGCAAGCAATAATCTGTTCAAAAATTCTATTTCAGTAGGGATTTTTTCAGGAAACTTACTCAATTTCAGGAAATTTTCTAAAATGTACAAAACCCAGGATTTTAACAATTTTAATTAAAACCAGTAGACCAGGAGAAAGTGGCAAAATCCAATGGTCTACCAGAAAATAAAGTAGAGTTGGCAGCTATGGGTAACCTTTTCATTTTTGTTCTATCTTTAAATTTCTTGAATGGAAACTCAATATTTGACATGGTTATAAAAATTGCAAGAAACTCGAATACATACTACTCTATGAAGAACAAGTTCGAGAAACATCATGGATGGCATAGTCTCAATGATTTTCAGTAATGACTGAAATAGATTGGAGTTGTTACTTTGAGTTGCTGCTCTCTCTTGCATTCTTCTTTGCTCAAGAACAACTCGCAAATCAGCATCAGATTCTCTTGTCTGCGAAACACTGATGGAAAGTAATTCAAATTTCGCAATCAAAATAAGTTTGTAGAAATGTATTTTCCAATATATATANTTGTTCTTGGTATTTTAATAAGTATTAAAATTATAGTGCGTTCAAAATATTTCTTGTCACCCTGCAATTTATCTAAGTATAGGTCAACATTGTTTGGCTGTATTTTTTTTATTCCAGGTAAGAGGAATTGCATAGGAGAAAGCTTTACAATGGCGCAGGTTTTCTTATTTTTGACAGCAATCATACAGAAATTCAAACTAACCGTCCCGAAAACTTCAGACATTGGCGTTCTAGAATTGATGAAGAATGGAAAAATGGAAATTTGTGCCAAACCCAGAAATTAAAGAAGAAAAAAAAGATGTATATATATACATATACCAAACACTGTTCAGACATGTGATTGCTGGAAGAAAAAATTATCTGAATTTTTTTTTTCGTATTATAGTTCGTATTTACTTTTTATACAAAGAAGATAAATGGCTACTCTCATTTTTATGCATACAGAAAAGAATATATATAAATAAAAAAATGTTACATATTCATTTTTTACACTTGTAAATCGTCATCGTATAAAAAAATAACAAACTCTGAAATCCACGGCAATAATCGAAACAAGTTTAATAATAAAACTAATTGTATGGACAACGAAATCGCACGAATCGGATGCGTCAATAAAGGGTTCTTTAAATGTACGTTTCCAAGAGTGATAATAATACAATCAAAAATACCAATATACTAAAACAATTGCGAAAATTTGTAGTAATAAATGCAGAATAATTTATTGAAAAAATTATCTCGCCAAATACTAAATACTCAGGTACGTGAATTTATAACATCGAGATTTTAAAAAAATCAACAGCATTAACTGGAACGAAACACTGCGCACAGGATTTAGCACAAATCGACTCCGTCAAAAAGTAATTACTCAAATATGTGAGTCGAATTCCTCGTTTCTTAATAATATCGAATTAAAATGTGGGAATTAAAAAAATCACGTGAATTTATCAGAACTGAAAAAGTCGATTAAAAAAAGTGGTATCGTTGCGTGGCAAATAAATTCACGAATTAAATTTTGCGAGTTGTAATGATAATGTACAAACAATATAATGATTAAAAAAAACATTCGCAGCAATAAAAGATTGAAACACCTCCAGGGCGCGTAGCCAAATCTTTGAATCAAAAATAAGCACTTTTTAAAAACTTTTCGAGCACTTTACAAAAATTTTCAAGCACTCAAAAAATTCATATTCAATCAGCGATATCATTGAAAAGCAAAAACTTTTCATAAACAGTTTTAGCGCTAAAAAAAAAAGAAGAAAGAAACAGACGTAAATCGAAACAATCCACATCATCGAGTGAATTCAACTTGACCCTGAACTCAGAACAAAAGTACCCGTACCCCCTACGTCAAAAAAGTGCTAGAAGTAAAATAAAATAAACAATAATAAAATTAAAATTAAAAAAAAAAAACATTTCATAAGGATCTGATATTCTCCATCCGAATTGGAGCACTCGGGTTTCGGTTTCAAGTGCGTGCATGTGCAAGTCATAAAGTGGGTACGACATGAAGTCCGCGTGAATGATTACGTAGCAAACTCCCCATTTTTCATGAAATGCATGGGATCCACCAGATATCACTGAAGGGGAAAAAAAATATTCGGGATAAAAGCACTTTTTAAAAACGCCAGATGAAAAATGCACCTTTAAAAGCTTTTAAAAACGAAATCTCCAAAAAAGCACCTTTAAGTACTTTTTACAAACGCTACGCACCCTGCATGACTTACATACTAGTGAATTGGAATCATATTTTTGTAGTGGTAGATACACTACAGGCTTCATAGCAGGAAAAAAAATCAAGACAAAATAAAATTGTTAATTTAGGACATTTTTGGGAACAATATACAAATATCGAACTGCTTTCAAGCAAAATAAACTAAAAAATTAAAGTCAGACCTCTGACTTCTCTTTTATTCATACAAAGATTTTCACAGGTCATTATATAAGGAAATAATGATAATTATCATTCGTTTTTGCGTCACACTGAAAAAAATAAATATTTCAATTATGTACCGAAATTTCTCTTAGAAGAGCACACATTTACTATTTGTTTAAAAAAAAAAAAAAAAAACAGATCTGTGTTAGAAAAAAAGTTTATAGACTAAAAATTGAAGCAAATAAACAATCGTTGTTACAGATAAAAAGAAATATGTTCCCATGCAACAGTTCATTTCTCTTCCCAGTGCGAATTAGCGAAAACTTTAAAATGTGAATTTTAGATAGATGAAATCTGTGAAAATTTCATCGAATGATACGTTTTTGCTCAGCGAAATTCCGAAAGCCGACAGTCTTGAGAAACACGGAATTCTGCAATAATCAGAGAAACGTCATACGCCTTGCTCCTAATATTTAGACCAGGAAGGGTCGTATGAAAAATGCGGAATTCCGGGCAACCCCCGGAACACGGTCACCCCTGGGTTGTGAAAATCTGTTTCATATAAGTGATATTTTTTGTACCTTGGTTGTTGGGTTGTTTCATGATGGCTATAATCAAATCGAATGGGGGATCTTCTTTCCCTGGGAGATTCGCCGCCACCATAACAGCGACGATCTCTCACGTTGTCCGAAGAATACAAGTATCTTTCGTCGTAAGGGTCGTCTGAAAAGTGACCACCTCTCTGAAATTCTTGCTGTTTGTGATCAAGGTGCCTATAGTCCTCATCCCTATCACCCACATAATTAGTTCGCCTAAGGAAGAAAAAAGTAGACATTAATTATCAAGAATATTGTTTCTCGAAATTCAAATATTTTGATGCGGACCATTTTACAACAGTGGCATAGTTTTACTGTACGTTTGGAAGGGCTTATGCCTTCTGACACACACATACTTATATCTGCCAACTTGTACGGTCACTGATTTTACAAAGTGATAGTAAATGAACAAGTAATGTTCGAAATTTGTTTTTAATAATTAAACACTAATTAAACATTTATGAGCTAAGTAAGTTAACAAATAGATCATATTTACATAATTTTTAATTGTTGATCTGTCATAGTTAAAAATGTTTTTCTAAACTTTAAATTGAAAATTTAATAAGTCAAACTGCTATAATGTTGCTACTACTAAGAAGTTTTTTTCTCAATAGCCGTACAGGTTTGTATGTATATATATTCTGACATTAGGTGTTCAACAATATTTGTTTTCTTCCGTAATTCATTGTCAGTCTCTCAAACCACTGAAAGCTTTAAACTTTATTGCAAAGAATGAAAAATCGCATAAACTAAATACTTTTAAAATTACAAAATATACCTCCAAGCATTTCTTGAGAAATTTGAAAAAAATAATAATTATATAGATATATACACAGTAAAACCTCCATTCTAGGGACTGAAAACATTTTCTGTTTAGGAGAGTTGTCCACTTACGGGAAGGGTACCCTAATAATGAAGTTTAACACAGCTAATTGTTTTTAGAATATTTTCAAAGAAGTAGAAATAATTAAATAGTTTACAATATCTATCTACAAGGATATTTATTTAAACTTTAAGAAAGATAAAATAGAATATATAAAGAAGTTTGATATAAATACATAATTCTAGATGTAGCTACAGATAAATGAATATAATTTTCCTACTAGACATAGATACTCAAGTCAGACATATGATACCGAATAGGAGCTTTCAGTCCTTAGTCAGTTTCAATAATTAGGTTCAAATCCCCTTACAAAAACCTATGAATTGATAGGGAACATGATTAATACCTTCTTGAAAGTAAACCTCCCATGATTCACAGTCATTCACATGAGGACCTATGGAAGTTGATTATTCACAATTGATCAGCTATCAAGTGTCTGAATAAGTGTGCCATTTATATGAACACATCAAAGACTATATTTCTGTTCTCTTTTTTACTGTGTTAAATACAGTCTTCAAACTAATGAGAAAATTAAAGAAATTTTAAAAGGGGAAGAAGCATTGAGAGCATTGAAGATGTCATTTCAACTCGAGGGGTCTCATAACCTGTGTGGTCCAGATGAAAAGATCAAAATATGCTGCTGTCCGAATTATTTCAGGAGAGCGGTATCCTTTTCTCTTCTTTCTCTACAAGGATAAGGCAGGGTGAAAGGCGAAAGATTGATTCTTTAGTAGTGAAATAGCTTAACTATATTTTTAGTTATAGATAAGGCAAAAAATAAAACAGTTTTAAAAATGGCAAAAAGTTGTATTTTCCCCCTTGCAATTTAAAGCAGAGATTTTTTTTTTCAAATTTAGAAAAAGTAGTGTCTGGTTTGAAGAGACAGAAAATAATGTTTCAGGGCCAAAATGACTGTCCGCGTCTGGTTACGGAAGTGTCCGCTTTGCGGAGAATGTACATAATGGTTTATTCATAGAAGATTACCGGGGAATTAAAAATATGTCCGTATTGAGAGGCGTCCGTTTTGCAGGAGCGTCCATAACAGGAGGTTTCACTGTATATATATACTATAGGGCTCCGCCCCTTGATCACTGCTGCTCGCTAACCCCTGATAATTGCTACGCAATTACATTTTCGTTCGCTTTGCGAACAAACTTCGCGAATAACGAAAGTTGTCTTCCAGGAGATTAGCTGGCAATTTTTCTGCACCAACATCACATAGAGAGAATATGATAGGATTGTAAAATGTCAGAGGAACTTATTATCAACATTATAAACTTATATAAAGCAATTTCAATACAAACAATATTATAAACTTATATAAAGCGAGGAAGCAATATTATTTAACACATTACTATAGGGCATTAGCCGGAGATTAATCTCCGTATCTGAAGCACGCGTGGTAGAGCCTAACTCAAATCATTGTTGATCCTATAGGATGCCGAACGTTCCCTATATGTGTTTTATCTCTTCCCCCCCCCAGTAATTTAAATTTCAAACAAAAAACAATTAAAACCTGATGAAAAAAAACTTTAAAAAAATTACAAACAAATTAAAACATGTAATACAGTACGGAACCGATTATCCGGAACGATGAGGACCATCGCTACTCTGGATTACTGATTTTTCCAGTTATCTGAATCGCTACAAAAAGCCGTTTTTTTTATTGTTAAACCCAACTAAAAAAAACATTTTGGAAATAATCTTAAAAAGAAGAAAAAACGATGAAGTAATACACTAATGATTATTTCCAAAATTATGGTAAGGTAAACATCTTTCAAAAAAGAAAGAAAAATCCTAAAATCTTATGAGGAAAAAAAATTTTTTTTTTTTTTTTAAATGGCGGAAAAGTTATCGAATTTCGTTCCGGTTTTCTGATTTCCGGATAACGGGTTCTGTACTGTATTAATAAGTTGATTCTAAGTAATATTTCAAAAGCAAATACCATTGCAAGTAAGTACTCAATTAACTTCAATACTGTCAACTGACAAAATATTTTAGTTTCAATCAGAAGTATTCGTAAGTACACCAAGGAATTCGTTTCATTTAAATGTCTTGACCTTTAAATGTTTCTTCGCCGCGCATTCCGCCGCCGCGTTTTGATAGCACTATGACTATTTTCCAGTTAAATTTTGTGCAGCTAAATCATGTTCAGCTCTATGCCGCTGTTGATATCGCCTAAGATATTTACAGTGATCAATTTTTTATAAAAGATATAAGTATTTTAAAGTAAACTCTGTTCAATATATTTTGATAATTTGGAATGTAAATAGTTTTTTGAGAGAGTGTTGATTCGTGCTTCCAATAACTCTACCCGATTTATCAAAGCTATTAAAATATATTGGAATTCTAAAATAAATAACTGCGTTCTATCAAAACAAACATTTTATTATAAAACTTTAGAACAACTATCTTTTTGCATCGCCACTCAAAATTATTAATTAACACTGGATAATATTGCGTTAATGACACTCTTATCTAATCATAAACAATCGTTTGCATAAAGTTTAGTTCATAATAATCATACATAATCGTTTGCATAAATAATCGTTCGGTCTTTTTATAGCTTTACGTAATAAGTGTGTTTTTTTGTTTGTTTTTGGAATGGCGATGTTATAATTTTGTTGTTGAGTTAATAAATCTTCCTTTTTATAAACGTAATAGTAGAGTTTTCTTAATTATTTGATTCGAAGTCCTCTGAGTTTTATTTGAGGTCAGTTTGTATTTTGTATTTTTTGACAGCATTATTAAAAATTATTACCTTTTCACATATATGCGTTCTCTATTTTGATTGGCTGTTTTGTGCGTTACTAACCAGAAGTCTTCTGTGATTGGCTATGTGTTATCATTCCACTCTCTTCTTATATATAAAGATATATATATATGTATGGATTAAAGGTTTGAATGACGAAAAAAATGAATAACAAAAACTTTTTATGTTTACATCTTACTCACCTAACCGAATGGCTCATTAATCGAGTAGTGTATAATTTCAGGAGGGGCTTTGTCCCCCAAACCCTTCCAAAAACTATGCCACTGTCTTACAACAATAAAGAAGACTACAACAACCCCTCTTCCTCACAAATTAAGCAGGCCAGGGGAAAAAAATGATCAAGAAAAGTCTAGTCAGGACAATCTCAAAAAAGTAAAAACTTTGAAAAATAAAAAGTTGCAAACTTAGATTTCGAATCAGAGAGACATCAACCTTCCATTCAGAGTTTCTCAAGAGATCACTAATCAGGCATCTCTTTTAAAGAGAAGAATTCAAAGCAGGCTCTTTATATCTAACCATATAAGATGTCAAACTAGCTGTCAATATTCAAAAACACAATAACGGAATTCAAATTAGCACAATTTATATGTACAACTTTATTCTATTTCGATGTACAATATTAATAAAATTAGGAACGCGGATGGACAGAATGGCCCACCAGGATACCGGGAAGTTCCGCTACGTCCTTCAACCTGATTACTTTCTGTTGAAATAAATTAAAAAAAGAAAGTGATATTAATTTTGCATTGTATCAAATAAAAAAAAAATAAAAAAATTGATATAAATTTTACTTTGAATCTTAGCTTTTTAAGAAAAAAAATTATAAATAAAGAAATTTTATTTTATGGTTCAACATCACTTTTGTTTCCTCTGAACCTTCTCTAAGGTCCAGCCACAATGGGGGAGGAAAGAGATCACAGCGCTCCCAATAACAACCACCCCACTTGCTTAAAAATTTTATTTCAATGGGAAATAAAATGTTCCTTCTGTTCTTGGGGAAAAAAATCTCTATTTTATGGAACGCTTCCTCCAAGAAAGTGCTCCTTTCTGAGTCTTCTTCTTCTTTGTCAGCACCCCTTGTAGGCCTTGGCTGTCTAAGTAAGTTTTCAGAGTAAGCAATTTATTTTTCATGGCATGGCAAAGCACGTAAAAAAGTTATTCAAGTTTAAGATCCATAGCAGTATCGTATAAAAAAAATCATGATTCGCAAAACAAAGTGACTGCCGAAAAATAACTTGAAATTTACGATGAAATCATAACAAATAAATCATGTCAAAAAGATATTAATTAAATGAGCGATCCACAACTCACGACTTGGAACATCGCATTAAATGCAATTAAATCGTATTAAATGTATTTTAATAATCATGCAAAAATTGGTAGTTTCGACTGCCAAAAAAACTATCGAAAAGTCATATGAATTTATGATGAAATTGGTAAAAATAAAGCGGGTCTAAAAGGATTACAGGAATTTGCGCATTGTAATAAAAATATTGCTTTTTTTTCTTTTTAAGAAAAAAAAAACATGTGAAACTCTATAGCAATAACCACTAAAAAATTGGTCGAGAAACAACATAGATTAGCAAAAGAGTTTGTGCAAATTGAGCTCGTCAAAAAGAGATAACTCAAATGTCCGATTCAAAATTTCCGGCAACATTTTTTAATTTTTCAAATAAATAATAACTTTTTACGTGTTTTCAAAAGCTCCCATTGGCTGCATATCAACAGTTAGTGTGCTTTGCAGCAGGGTTTGTTGATTTAAATCAGCTTGATTTAAATCACGATTTAAAACAAATGATTTTTTTAAAAAGAATCATTGATTTAAATCAACTGATTTTTTTAATATATATATTGATTTAAAAAGTTTAAAAACAGTGTTCTAAATTATTTATACTTTTAATATTTTATTTTCTTAGTTTTAAAATTTTTAGCTTGTCTATTTTGATATAGGATTAAAAATGAATATTTTAATATAAA
The DNA here is from genome assembly GCF_043381705.1 of Parasteatoda tepidariorum. NCBI lineage: Eukaryota > Metazoa > Arthropoda > Arachnida > Araneae > Theridiidae > Parasteatoda > Parasteatoda tepidariorum. The sequence continues at coordinate 699,337 of NC_092204.1, forward strand.
AATAAAGATTAAATATTTGTTTATATTTTGATGAATGACTACATTTATAAACACAATCTGTTACATTTATTTTGTCATTTTAAAAATCAAGAGAAAAAAAAAAGAAATAACAATTTCAAATTAAAATTATGGTTTGGTAATTGAAACTTTGTTTTAATAGTTAAAATATTCCTTAAATTCTCTATTTCATCTAGTCTTTAAATTTCCATCATGCATTTGTTTCAAAATGGTAGCTATGCATTCAAAGCTATGTATTATAATGAAATATTGCTTTAGGTAGTTAGAGCTTCTAAAATATTGCCATAATACAGATTTAATAAGAATTTAATTTTGATAAAACATTTATGAAGTTTTTTTTTTTACATCATAAATCAAAGTTTTTACAGTGTATTTAAATTTTAAAAAAATCCCATTTTTTGAATTTTTTTTTTTTTTTTAAATCAAGAACCCTGGCTTGCAGGCAGTAAGTTGGGGACCCCTATTTTAAACCATAACTTTCCCTGCATTAGAAATATTTCAACAAAGTCAGTAATTAACTCAGATTTAAAAATCAATTAAATAAATTATAATGCTCTTATACATACCTATCACCCCTTTTCACATTATTATCAATAATATCCTGATAAGGTTTTTTATAACTTTGACTTGAAGACACTAAAAAAGGAAGAGGAAAAAAATTAAAAATTTTCTTAGTTAAGTATCAACAAAACAGAAACTTTCAAAAATCTGTTATTTTTTTAAAATTCAAACAAATAATTGCTATTTCTTTTTTTAAATAAAAAATTTTAAAACATTCACTTCTTTTCAAAAGATTTGCTTTTTATATTACAATAAAATTTACTGGATGCATTTGGTAGTTTTTTTTTTTTTTTGATAGAAAAGGCTTTAGCTATAACTTAGGGTTGCACAACCTTTTGTGGTGAAGGGCCTATTGCACAGCAGGTAGATTAACGAAGGGCCGCACACATGATAGCGACAAATATGATAATTTTTATATAAACATTAATGTTCACATAAAAAATATTAAATCCCTTAATATTTTTATCAGAAAACTTAGTATATTTTCAGAAAATTATTTGATTTTAATTAAAACTAAAAAAAACATACTTTTCAAAAAAAAAACTTTTTCAATTTTTTACAATAATAATTTTTTTAATATATATACATAAATATTGGGGGGGGGATATAAATTCTAACCAAAATGAAGCTTACAGAATGAAAGTGCCTAAAACATACACATTTTAGAGTAATATAAATTTGAATTAAATATTTTAATTTAAGAAAATTTATAAAGTTTTAACAAAAACCAAATTAAAAGAATTTTTTTTTATTGCATTCAGAAGTTCCCGCGAACCTCATATCAACAGTCGGTGGGCCGCAGGTTGGGCACCCCTAGTATAACTCATAATTCTTAAAAATGTTTGATAAAGATACAGTATGACATGTAGATACAGAAAAGATACAATATGAGCATGTGTTTTTTAAATAATTTATTTCCACTTAATAATAATTTCCTTAATTGTTTTATTAAACAGATTGACTTCTTTTTCATTTTAATGAAGTGAAGATTTTATCTCATTTATGATTCTTCTCTTAGTTTAATTATGATTCGTATTTTCATTGACATTACAATTCTTTTTTTCAACATTTAAACAAAAACACTGGGTGGCTAGAAGGCTAATGGCTTAATTGCTAAGCACCTGGCATTTGCAAATAATATTTAAGATCATGTTAATAAATCCCAACTACAAAAAAAATAAGAGTTGTAAGGTTTTTTTTTGTTGTCAAATTTCATTATTTGTAAATCATGTATTTAAAATGATAGTTTATACTAACTTACTCAATATAAAATCTAATATAATTTTAATTCATAACTTGAAATAGAATTTATAATATTTTAAAAGTTACGGTAAAAGTGTAAGAAGAAAAAAAAACAATTTCATAAAAAATAAAATAATTAAAAAAATAATTAATTATGAGCTAAAGCTAATGAAATAATTATGAGCTAAAGCTTCAAAATACAAAACAGTTATTCAGCTACTCAGCATATTAAATATTTATAGTGGAATAAAATAAAAAAGATAAATCTAAGAAATAAAGAATTCTCAAATTTAGAAAAAGCAACTATCAAAATATAAAAATAGCACAAAATAGTTCCATTTCANAATTTCTTGTTGCATTATATATAGTTAAGATAAGATTTGGCCAAACAATAAAAGTACAAGAATCTTTTTCATTCCATGCAACATTAAATTATGACATTTGGAATAAGAACCAGAGTAGTAGTTTGAATATTAAAAGAAAAACATAACTTTCAATAAGAAATGAAAATTTTTTTTTAAAAAAAGTAACATAAACTTTCTTTTTAAACTTATCTTTCATTTCTAGCTTCGTTTTTATAAATGACAATTTATGAAAATTTGATGGGCAATTCTAGCAGCTTTTGGCAGTAATTTGATGATGTCTTCCTTTTCAATTTTGTATAATCTCACACAACAATCATGAAACCAATGATTTTTTTCCTACTTAAAAAAACTAGTATACTTCAATTATTTAGTTTCAAAAAACTTAAAAGAAGTTACAAGTCAGGAAGGAAAAAAAAAATTATCCCAGAAAGTATCAAAGAATTCAAGCATTTCACCAACTGTAAGTTTGATTTAATTTGTAGCGTATCCCACAACTAATATTCTAAATTAGGATTTTTCCCCCATAGATTTGTTGTCTGTTTATGGGGAAAAATCATTTTTAAATTGTTGATTGCACACCAAGTTAACAAGCAAGTACAATTCCAAGTACTTCCATTGTTACCTCTATATTCCTAATCTCTATATTCCTATAGAGGTAACAATTCCATTGTTACCTCTATACAGTCCCTAGAAAATTATTAGACACACTATAAGATTCTATGTAAAATCTTAATTATTAGGTGATACTGTACAGCTTTATTGTTTCTATGTGACTGAAACCGGTTTACACTTGTTTATATTCTTGTATCAATTGGTTAACATGCAATACGTTAAAAATAAATACAAACAGGAATTATATACAAAATCTCCCGAATAAAAGCCCATTGCATTTATGTTTAAATATAAAACTATTGCATATAAGCTTGTGTAAAACTTGTCATTATTGAAACACTACAGTGCTTCCAATAATTTTTCTCTAATTATTATAATATACTAATATAATACCTTACAATAGATATTCTATATTTAAATAATATATCATCTAATTTAACCAATTGATACACAAACAAGTGCAAACCGGTTTTAGTTGCACAAAAACAATAAAGCTGTATACAGGGTGCGTAGCCAAATCTTTGAATCAAAAATAAGCACTTTTTAAAAACTTTTCAAGAACTTTACAAAAATTTTTAAGCACTCAAAAAATTCATATTCAATCAATGATATTACTGAAAAAGAAAAACTTTTTATAAACAGTTTTAGCGTTAAAAAAAACCCAAAAAGAAACGAGCGTAAATCGAAACAATCAGTACTTTCCCACATCACCGAGTGAATTCAACTTGACCCTGAACTCAGAACAAAAGTACCCTTACCCCCTACGTCAAAAAAAGTGTTAGAAGTAAAATAAAATAAACAAGAGCAAAATTAAAATAAATTAAAAAGAAAAACATTTCATAAGGATTCTCTATCCGAATTGGAGCACTCGGGTTTCGGTTTAAAGTGTGCGCGCATGCACAAGACATAACGTGGGTACGATATGAGTCCGCATGAATGATTACGTAGCAAACTCCCCATTTTTCGTGAAATGCATAGGATCCACCAGATATCACTGAAGGCAGAAAAAAATTTCGGAAAAAAAGCACTTTTTAAAAACGCCAGCTGAAAAAAGCACCTTTAAAAGCTTTTAAAAACGAAATCCCCAAAAAAGCACCTTTAAGTACTTTTTACAAACGCTACGCACCCTGTGTATAGTATCCCTTGATAATTTATCCTTGATAATTGAGACGCACAATAAGATTTTACATAGAATCTTATTGCACATCTAATAATTTGGCTAGAGACTGTATATATACAAGGTCCGGCTATTAATTTCCAGGACTGACGTAACTGTAGGAGAAAGAAAAGCCGGAAGATGGCGCTAATGATTGCATATTGAAGGGTGTTTTCTAGCACATGTGCAGTGCAATCGGCGCCATTCTGAAGCGAGTAGTTCTCGTGTAAAGGCGCATTAAAACGGAGCTCTTAAATTCCTGTTGTCGTAGTGAAATGGAGCAAAGAATTAACATAAAATTTTGCTTCAAATTGTTCAAGACAGAAACCTAAAAATTGTTAAAACAAGTTTACGGCAAGGAAGCATTATCTTGCTCAAGAACTTTTGGATGGTTTAAATGCTTTCGAACGCTAAAGCGTGGAGGATGATTCGCACACAGTTCCTACGCAAGCCGGAAGAAATTGAAAAAGTTTGCGTCCACACATTGCGTTTGCTGTGAAACGATTCTCAGCTCAGCATGGTGTCGTTGAGTCGCAGCATCCACCATACCCGCTAGACCTAGCACACACTTTTTCCTGTTTCTTAAGCAGAAAAATTCACTGAAGGTAACAAGATTTCAGGATGTCGAAGCCTTCCCGAAAACTGTAACGTCACTAATAAAGAGCATTCCAAAAGAGGACTTTAAAACTTCTTTCCGAAATTTGTACAGCCGAGCACAGACGTGCATTACGGCTGATGGGGATTACTTCGAGTAATATTAAATAGCTATGTGTTTAACTTTTTTTTCTTCTGAGTTATTCCATGAGTCCTGGAAATTAATAGCCAGACCTTGTATAATTTAGATAAAGGATCAATTTTCAGTTTTCCCTAAATTCAATAATTATAGTATTGACATAATTTGATAGTGACATAAATGATATAATTTGACTTCACAAGAGCTTGAAATGTCAAATTTTTCAGTTTTACAGAAAACATTCTCAACACTTTAGAAGTTTACGTAATTTACAAGTGGAATAAAAATCATACGACGAAAGGGGATAACAAAAAGAGATTCTATGAAATACCTGTTTCTCAATAAAGATTAAGAACAACACAAAACAAAATAATTCAAATAATATCATGTAACCTCTTAATGCTCTTAACATTTCACTGACAAGTAAGCTACTGAATATTTATACAATATTTGTGAGACATTTACCTGATGGTTTTGACAGATCTAGTTTGACTTGCATAGTCCCAGTTCCGTGTTTATCTTGATGCAATCGAATGCATTCTGCCACAACAGGTTCAATCATTCCTTTTTTAAGATTAGTCTTATCAATCAGATCATGCTTCACTGGATCGTGTTCTTTCTACAAAATATTTTGCAATTAAAATCTAACATAAATAGAGGGTCATTTGAAGAAATATTTATGGAGAGTAATTTCACTTCTCTAAAAAATTTTTGAATAGTCAATTCCAAACCATAGGTAACATTTTATAAATAACTGCCACTTTGTAACAGACTACTACTACTACTTAAACAAAGAAAACATACAAAGATTATTGTTTGAATATTTCACCGAAATTCCATATTAACAAGTTAATTAAGGTTTCTAAAGAAAATTATACAAAATAAAAAAAGGAACTTTTTGTTAATTGTTTCTAAACGTCTATTGTTCAAATGATTAAAGAATTATTCAAACAATTATTTAACATGGTTAAAAATCTCAAATGATATAGCCTTTCCTCTAACAGCATATTGAAAACTGATATTTATAAGTTAAAAGTCATTATTTCTAAATCTTCAATTTTTTACCTTGAAAATGATTCTTTGCTTAAAAATATTAGGTTTAAAATGTTGATCATCTGGCTAACCTTACTGTAGAATTATCCAGCGACAAATTTGTACCTGTACAGTGCAGAACAAAAAAATAAAGGTTTTGTTTTCCTTCTTCCTAATAAAGAAATAAAATTCTTATATTTTATGTTTATATATCATTTAACTTGTTTCCCATACATTCTCTAGTTTTTGCAGGCTCTTTTAAAGTAAAAGGAGAATCAGTTATTACCTATGGAATGTAAGCAACATTTACGAACTTTTAACATTGTCATTACTACAGAATTGGAATTTTGAATCAATAATCGAATATTTACCAACAAAACAGTAAAATAAAATATTAATTTATAATTGTTTTGTAAAATAATCTCTATTTTAAATATAATTGTTATTTATAAGAGTTATATTAAAATGAAAAGGTTCAAATGAAATAGAGAAAATTAGCATCAATGCAACAATTGTAACAATTTGTCGACAAACATTGCTGTTAGCAATTATAAGAAAATTAGTGATTGGCCGGCCTTGCTGAGAAAAATAATTTACCGATTTCATTGGAGTACAAAAGCTTTCAGAAAAGGAGTGCAATAAAAATCTATTATTAAATTATAATCAACAGGATTCCCACTCAATTTCAGAAAAAATATTCCATGACTTTTCCACCATATTTTATCTATAACATGCAATTAACTTTTAAATTTTTTTATTTGTTAAGTCAAATATTAGATTTTGTGAGCAAAAACATATAATAGAATGTGAATAGAAACATAGAAAACAGGGTGGCCACTGAAATCAGGTTACAAATTTCCTTGATTTTTCCAGGTTCTCCAGTAAAAATCTTAAAATTTCCAGGTCAGTGTGTGTGTGTGTGTTTTCTTCTTTTTTCTTTCTTTTAAAGTGTAGGTGGGTACAAGAAAAGTTTCAATATTATAAGGTATTTTATTTAAAATGTTATTTTTTTAATATATCAACTTGATTAGATATGGAGGAAACAATATGTTTAGTTCGCAGAAAATAATTTAATGAATTTTTTTTTTAAAGTGTTAAGTAGTTTTTGAACAAAATGTACCAAATAGCAAATACAGAAAAAAAGCCCCGGAAAAGTACTGTTTAATATATTTTCATTTAGCAAAAGAAAAAAATTCCAGGCGATTATACGTCGATAAATTTGTATATTTATTTACATTTATAATTATATTTATTACATTCAGAGCCATTCTATCCAAAGAGTGCTCTTGATAAAATTCATTGATATAATTTTCTTTACATTAATATCTAAAATCAAGTATTTGAATAGCGTTGTTTGTTTTGAATTAGCACTATTTTTTATGAGATATTCAGAAACTGTCAAATTTCTTGTTGCATATTCTATTAAAAAATAAAAAAAACTAGGTAAAATTTTTTAAATTTTATTCTTTTTTGCTTTGTTTTTTTTTCATATTTGAAATTAGAATATTTAAAGAATTCCAATCTAACCACATGGTTTCTCAACTTAGATGAGTTATTTTCTTTGTTTTGTTTTTACAACTGGGCAATTTCATGATGTTGGACCTAAAAAACGAACATAAATTTCTTAAAAAAACTATTTTATAAAACATAGGTTTATAATCATCAAATTTTTATATGAAATATTTAGTACATCATAACCTATCAAAAAACAATTTGTTTGATAAAAACTGATTATAAGTTCGAGTTAAATGGATTAAAATGTTGGTGTCGGATGTAAATCGCAAGAAAGCCAAAAATTATTACTCATTTACAAATTGTCTAAACTGTGTGAATTTGTTTGTAATTTAAATGTAAACTTGACAGAATTTTGAAGTTGACATTTGAATAAAAAATTTGAATCTTTTTTCTTTAGTGTCAGACGTAAATTTTTTGAATTGGATATAAATTTAAGTTAGTGATAGATAACCATTATTCCCGATTGTAGCATTAAAGATGTGCCAAATGTATGAATATAAAANAATAGATTGCGTTCAGAACAAGGTTACGACGGCGATCACGAAGTTAATCCCATTGAAGATAATCTACAAGAAACGATTTCAAATCGCGAAGTTGCGAAAACGAACATGTGATATAACGATATAAGGTCTCAAAAGTGATTCTGATTCTACCGCTCATCAGTCAAGGCCGTCTCAACATAACGAAACAATATCGTCTTCCACAGCGCGAGTTGGCATCGGAACGTAAGAGAAAGTCCTTGCGTGTATCGCTATATCGTTATATCGTCTTCTTCACTCGACGGCTTAAATCAGATTTCTGATGCATCGCTTGGAATGAAAGTCGGTGTATCGGTTTGCCGATATAGGCGTTAAATCGATATGTCGCGATATATCGATTTATAGCCCAGTCCTAATCATAACCTATCAAAAAACAATTTGTTTGACAAAAACTGATTATAAGTTCGAGTTAAATGGATTAAAATGTTGGTGTTGGATGTAAATCGCAAGAAAGCCAAAAATTATTACTCATTTACAAATTGTCTAAACTGTGTGAATTTGTTTGTAATTTAAATGTAAACTTGACAGAATTTTGAAGTTGACATTTGAATAAAAAATTTGAATCTTTTTTCTTTAGTGTCAGACGTAAATTTTTTGAATTGGATATAAATTTAAGTTAGTGATAGATAACCATTATTCCCGATTGTAGCATTAAAGATGTGCCAAATGTATGAATATAAAATTTTATATGAATTCTAGAATAAATGTTAAGTTCAAAACACTATTTTTCAAAAAAAAAAAAATAATAATTGTTTTCCATCTTTCTAATAAATACATATAAATTTTCTTATACTCTAAGACAATACATCATTTAACATGTTTCCCATACCCCCCTCCCTTATTCTTGCTGAGCTTTTTAGTGTAAAAGGAGAAACAGTTTCAGAAATATCATCTCTGGAAGGTAAGAAGCATTTACAAATTTATGACACAGTGATTAATACACAATACGAATTTTGAATCAAAAATCAAATATTTACCAACAAAACAGTGAAATTAAATGTTAACATCTAGTTAGTTTGTAAAAGAGCCGTACTTAAAATAAAATATATTTCAGAAGGTTAAAATAAAATATATTTCAGAAGGTTAAAATGAAATCCAGTAAATTAGCATCAATGCAACGATTTTGCTGTTAATTATGTTAGGTTCAATTATTATGTCACGTATTCATTATGTTATTCAAAAAAATGAATTATTATTTGGCTTTGAGAAAAATAATTCATTGGATGAGAACACAAAAGCTTTTAGAAAAAGAGAGCAAGATAAAATCTATTATTAAACTATAACCAATTATTTTTTGGATAATTTCAAAAAGTTAAAAATGATACAAGATTTTTAATAATTTTCTTAACGAAAAAATACCCTCAAAGCATTGGAAGAAACTTGAACAATAAATAAATTCAACGCACGGTCTAGAAGATTAAAAAAAATAAATACTTTTATAAACATAAGCAAATATCCTAACCCCTTCTTCCACCTCTATCACTTTCCTTAATTACATAGTCTTATAATCTAAAGAGTCCAGAGGTTTCTCCATTCATTTAACAACTATAGGAGAATTTCAAGTGGCATTCTAATTTAGCAAGAAAATAATGGTGAGAATTTTAATGCAAGCAAAATATTGCTAAGTTGATGATATTTCAACTGTTTGAGGATAAATTTCAGTCTAAATAAAAGTGGATATAATGTATGGTAAAATAATTTAAATTAAGAGAAAATTTTCAGTTTTTCTTTTAAATTCCCTGATTTTTCCAGCTTTTTATCCAAATTTCCATGACTTTTCCAGGTTTTTTCAAGTATAAAAAAATTCCCTGATAATTCCAGGTGAGTGGCCACCCTGAAAAATTGCATTAAAAAGTGGAATTTTGCAATAGATGCCTATTGAGACTATTGAGCTCTAATCTCAATAACTGATTACTGTTATTGACAATTTTATGACTGGTTATTTTGCTAGTATAATGTAGGAGTTATACAGATTTTTTGCAAAAAATTGCAATTTTCCCTGTTTTTTAGAGTTGAAAAAAAATTCCTTGACAATTCCAGGTTTTCCCTGACCCATGGGAGCCTTCAATGAACTAATGTTTAGAATTTTATAACGTTATTAAAACATTTTAAAGTTTTGTCCCAAAAAAAAAAAATACTAACAAAGCACGGAACAAACTTTAATGATAAATGGATTCAGCCCATGGACTAAAAGATTTTTTAAAAAATCTACTTTTATAAAGAGAAACAAATATCCTAACCAATTCTTCCACCCCCACCACAATCTTTGCCTTTCCTAAACTGCACAGTCCCTTAGTTTTCAAAGATTTCTCCATTTATTTAACAATCATGGGAGAATTTCATGCGACATTCTAGCTTTATGGGTTATAATGGAGCAAATTTTAAAGCAAGCAAAGTTGATATTATTTAAATTCTTTGGTGATGAATTTCCATTTAAAACAAGGGGGTATAACAAATAGTAAAATAATTTAAATTCAGAAAAAAAGATCTAGCTTTTCTTTAAAAATCTTTGACTTTAATCCAAATTTCCCTGATTTTCCCAGTATAAAAAAATTTCCTGATTATTCCAGGTGGGAGGACACCCTGTTAAAATCCTCCACCCTATATCTAAATGTATACTATTTCTATCCAAACTGTAACTGATTTTAATTAAGTAAATAGGCTGCAATGGAGCATTATTTTAACTTAAATATAAGTGGAATAAAATAATACCTTCTATGAATCTTAACACCATCAATTTTAGCAGAGGAGAAATGTTGATTCGCTGTGAAAAGCTGAACAATAATTTCTTTAGCTAATTTATTAATAAATAAACAGTTTGAAGTTTTAAAAATGTTTTTTCCATTTTGCACACTCTCCCAAAGCCATAACTTTAATTCACAAAATTTTTACTAATAGTATACAAAGGATGTTCATACGATATAAGTGAAATCAAAACTAAAAAAGCGGATGGAGGTGACATGTTTCCATTCAGCACACGTGGCGTCATTACCAATCGGGGATTTTTGATTGCATCACTTACGGAAGCCTTTTTGGGCAATTTAAATGTTTAATACTTAAATAAATAAACGTTCGAGAAAAAAAAAACAATTAGATATATAGGAGAGAATTTCCAATAAAAGATGGATATGAAAATAAAGAGATGTTGTCCTTTACTTACAAGATATGCCATTCTGTGCTTCAAACCAATGACATGTTCAATTAAAAACTGTCCATTCGGGACATTGGCAGAACAAAGAAAGCAATTGTAGATAGGTTTTCCTTCAAGACGCCGAATTTCACAACAATGCTGTAACCCTGAAATTAAACACAAAACTTAAATAAAGATCTAGAATAAATGAAACAGAAAAATTCAAAATACCTCTTTTATTATAAAAGTTAACATAATTATAAATAACCATAACAATGTCCTTTCGTTCCTTTTTTTTTGCATTATATCATTTTTTAAAAAAAAGATTTCTTTTAAAAACCGTCATTGAACAGCCGACCCAATTTAGGGTTTACGGCTACTAATGTTGAACTCCATAGCCCTGTATTTTTGAACCCAACCCAGAAGACAAGGGAACTCATAAATCAAGTACAGTAGAGCGCCGATAATCCCAACTGCTCGAGACCAAACGTGGTTCGGATAATGAGAAGTTCGGATAATAGGAAAGTTGCTTAAAATCTAGTTTAGATGATTATTATTTATGCGCCAACTTCCCTTCACACTTTTTCCAGTCTTAAGACTGGCAGTAATATCTTAAATAGCTCTGGCGTGTTTAAAAGTTTTTTTTTAATTTTTAAATTTTTGTAAAACTTTTTTTTCATTTTAAATTTTTTTGGGTCATATTTCAGCTTTTTATAAATTTTTTGTCAATTACTGATTTTACTACATTTATCTTTATTTTTCATTGCCAAAGAAATCCAGCAAAGATTTTTGTTTCAAAGAAGATACTCTTTTTTGAGCAGCCATATCCCTTATTTTTTTTAAATAAATCAACTGAACTGAATCAACATCATTTTGACGTTCCAGCCAATTCATTGCAATATCTAATGCATTGCATGCTTCCATATGAGAAGGTCCACTATCTTGAACTTGGTCGCCTACTTCTTCCTCTTCGTCGGTGGAGTTCCGATTTTCATTCAAAATTTCAATAACAATTTCACCATCATTTAAAATCCTGGGTCATTTTCAGTGTCTCGACACCAACCTTCGATTTTTTTCTGCTGTATAACCTGGCATCTTTTCATCCGGAAATTCTACTGGCTCAGAAACTTCAGTTTTGTTTGTTTTTCTGTTAAGAATCTTATTCCAAGATTTTCTAAGTGTCGATGTTTTTACTAAATTCCAGGCATCAGCTATCATCATGCAGCAATCTTTTAAATCAATAGCTCTGATTGAGTTTCGAAAATCCCCCTCATTTTCTTCATCCGAGAGAAAAATCTTCCTTAAAAGTTGCTTTCTATAAAGACGTTTTATGGTTTCAATGACACTTTGATGCATCGGCTGAATCAAAGGTGTCACATTAGGTGGCAGGAAAACAACACGAAACATTTCATTCTCCCTATCTAAGAGATCATGATTTGGATGCGACGGAGCATTGTCCAAGATGAGTTAATACTTTTCTTGCTTTTCCCAAATTTTCTTGATATTTCTTCCCATTTGGAATTAAAGTCTTATTGTACCACTCAATAAAAATGCTAGTGTACAGGCTGGTCTCAGTGTACACATGAGAGTACAATAATCTCAAGCTTTGTAGAAACACACGCGGACTCACAAGTATTTCATCAAACATGTAAAATGATTGGAGCTTTCATACGCTAATGACGAACGGTACACCAAAATAGATAGTGATTGAATGAATTGTGAAAGCGTTGAATAGAACAATGCGAAAAGCACGCTTTTACATAATACACGGCAAAAATCAATATTCCCTTTTCAAAAATCTCATTTTAGAAAAAGCACGATTTTTGGCCAATTCCACACGGTTTTCCGAATTTCGATATTTAAATAAATTATTAAAACATTCGACTTTAGTATTTAAGATATTTCTGTTTGACAAACTTGATTTGCGACAATTCTATAGTAAATCTACATAGTTTTTATATCTTATTTTACTATCAATTCCAGATGTTTTTAAAAATTTTGATATTTTTAAGTGATACGGTGTTATTAAGAAGAGAATTGCAGTTTCGCGTAAGGACTATTCGTCAACAATTTATACCAAAATAGCTCTTAACGTACTTAATTCCACAATGTTTTTCCATTTTTTCCGGCAGCGTTAACTTGTTTCTTTTTCTAATTCAGATATTATTTTGGTTTATTAGATATTATAAAACAGTATTATTTTGGGAGAATTTTAAAATTTAAGCATTTGACGCTCTAGATTCCACAAAGTTTTGGGATCTCCTTTTAGCCATTTCAACAGTTTGGTGCAATTTTTGCAAAAAGCTGGCATTTTAGATTTTGCTTTGGAGTAGCTATTCCAAACCCTATATAATGCAGTCTAATGTTTTAAGGTTTGAATTATAAATGTCTAATATTAAAATTTTTATGCTTCAATTTGTTATAACCATGAAAAGCATGTATTTACCTATAATTGGTTCTGATGACTTTTTAATTTCTGGTAATATAAGAGGATCTTCCTTAAGTATTTCATACTTCATTTCTAAAAAAAAAAAAAATCAACACATTAAAAATATACATTTTCATTATACAGCAGAATTACATAAAATTTTGTAGGGCATATGTCATCGACAATGTCAACCGTCATCCACGAAAAGGTACCCCAACATAGAATTGAGTTAATTGTTTTACATACTAATGAATTGGCATTGTATTTTTTTGTAGTGGTACATGCTACAGTACTCCCCCACCAGAATTATATCTGAGATAGATTTCGATGAACGGATACCACTAGTTGATTCGTGAGAAGCCGGGAGAGCTGTATTAAGATCACGGTCGTGGTCGCTCCTGTGTTGTCTTTAGTAGTCTAGTGTATATGTTGTACGTTGTATGTGATGGAGACTGAGAAGAAACAGCGTGAGGAGGTCAATGTCGCCGTCACAAATAGCAAATCAACTGTTCAGTGTGTGGATCATCCATCGAAGTAGGCTTGTTCAAATCATAGTGGGTGCTTCTGCCAAGGTAGGCATGTTCACATCACATCAGGGTCACCAATGTGGGGAAGTTATCGACAATGTCAACCTTCATCCATGAAAAAGTACCCCAACAAAGAATAGAATTAATTTGTCTTTTATATCAGTGAATTGGAATTGTATTTTTGTAGTGGTATACACAATACACTTTCTTTAGCTGAATTAAAAGAAGGGGTCAGTAAAAGTTTACCTTATTGTGAATCCCTTTATACACAAATTCTTAACCACCATCGCTCTTATACATAAACTGGCAAAATTACTCTTACCATCAACCAAGAGTAAATTTACTCATTTTGTAAATAAAAGTTTGGGCAGCAAATAACAGTTAAACTGGGCAATGGTTAATGTTGGCATCATATTGCACCGATTAATTTGTAAAGTGACTGTTGAGCAAGTAATTAGGTTGCTTTGATGCGCGAAGCACAGGAGAAATAACTGGAAAGTTTATCGTTGCATGTGATTACCATGGAATCTTTAAAGCCCCTGGTCAAATTATTAGACGCACTATAAGATTCTATGTAAAATATTAATTATCAGGTGATACTATACAGATTTATTGTTTTTACACAGTTTGCACTTATTTATGTTCCTCTATCAATTGGTTAGCATTGTAATGAAATGGGTTAAAAATAAACACAAATAGGAAGAGTATAAAAAAATCTGAATAAAAACACATTACATGTATGTTTAAATATAAAAGTATTGCCTAGAAAATCGCGCTAAACATGTCATTATTAAAACACTGCAGTGTGTCGAATCATTTGATCTCATTATTATTATATACTAGCCGCCTAAGGCGGCCAGATGTCCGCCACGCTAAAGGTTTTCACAAATAAAGTTTTTTAAAACATGGCAGGAAATCTGANCTGATATAATAAATAATCTATATTTATATAATATATCGTCCAATTTATCCACTCGTCGAATTTATATGACATATCGTCTTACTTAGCAGATTGATACACGAGTGTAAACAAGTGCGAACCGGTTTCAGTCTCATAAAAACAGTAAAGCTGTATAGTATCAACTGATAATTAAGATTTTACGTAGAATCTTACAGTCTGTCTCATAATTTTTCAGGGACTGTATAATTCCCCTTGAACTTGCAAACATGAGTCAAGGTTACGAATTTCTTTAGAAAAAAGAAACTAGTCAATGATGTTAACCATTCATGACTTGATATTCCCTATCTGTTAAATCAAAAAAAAAAAAAATTTTACTTAAGTTCAGTGGATAAACCCATCATTTCCATGATCAAAAGTTTTCAAGATTCTATCGTCAAGAAAACAAGGTAAAATCTTTAATGTAGGAAACTTTTTTAAACAGAGTGAGTCCGATCGAGTAGTATGTATCAAGTCGAGTAGTAAGATCAAGTATTGGGAGTAATTTGCCTTCATGGTGGACTTTTTGATGGAACTAACCCGCATTTGCGTTACATGTAGAGGAAAGCCACGAAAACCTCCCACGGTTGACACAATCCGTGATTCGTCTACCATTTAGGATAGTTTACGTCATCACAGCCAGATGCGGAATTCGTTTTGACCAGCCATCCTTGGGATCCAAACTCGGTTCACCACGTTGAAAGACGTACGCTCTATCCCCTGAGCCATAAGGGCTCTACTTAAACTATTTTATTTTATATCCATTGTTCATCAGCCGACCCAATTTTGGGTTTGCGACTACTGATGTTCAACTCCGTAGCCTTGTCATTTTGAACCCAATCCAGAAGACAACTAAACTCCTGGATCGGTACCTCCAGAGGTATTGATTTGTTACAGGAACATTGAGGATTTTGCGACTCGACAGATTTAATGTGCATTGGCCACCATTTACTACAAGGAGAGTCTTCGGCCGGCAGGGAACGAACCCACGAGCTCTGGGACATGGGTCCAGTGCCCTACCCAACAGGCTATCCCGGCCTTACTTAAACTATTAACACACTTAACATACTGCAGTACTGGCAATAGCACCATCTGTTGAAGAATAAGAGAAGCATTTTTGCCATCAGCAGATATTTTATCGCCAAAATGATTTTTTTTTCTCCAAAATTTCTTTTAACAAATACGGAAAAATTGGAGAATATTCGGGTAAACAGGAGATAGTCGTAAAATACAGGAGTCTTTGTTAAAAAAACAGGAGACTTGGCAGGTATGTAAAAAGCAGAAAAAGTTTGCAGTCCTTATCTGAACTCCTTACTTCAGGAAAAAAGTCATTAAAAAAAAAAAAGACAAAAAATCTTTTTTTTTTTTTTTTTTTTTTTTTTTTTTTTTTTTTTTTTTTTTTTTTTTTTTTTTTTTTTTTNCGTTTTTTTTTTGCATAAACATCTGTAGAAAGGCAGTGTCTATGCAACACAGTAAGCTTGGCGGCAAAATACGAGAGTAAGCATATAACAATTCCTCACCTCCATGATCACCTTTCTTGGTATGCTGAAAAAAAAAAGAAAAGGAACAATTAATATACTTTTAAAACACTTTAAAGAATGAATGATTTGAAAGTACTCAATCTCAATAATTTTAAATACATAACAGAAAAGGGATTTATTTAAAATCATATTCAAAACAAAACATGCAACAAAAATATTTTTTAAAAACATGGCACGAGAGTGAAAATACTCCCTCCCAGAAAGCGCGTCATCTCACAGCAACCTCGTGTCGGAATTTTCCTTTTATTGTCACAATAATGTTAGTACTAAAAACCTTTTTTCAATATAGCAAAAATAGTGCAGTCTCAAACCTTTCCTCCTAAAAGGATTAAAAATTATCTTAAAACCGTTTTTAAAAAGTATTGCCATTAAAGTAAAATGGTCACTTAAGTCCATAATGACGTTTTAGCTGATGTCAAACTGGCCATAGGATCGAATCACATTGTCGATTAGAATTTTGTGATGAGGTGAATTTTAGTTGAGCATACGAGACGTTGCGACAAGAAACCTTATAATAACCTATATTTAAGAATATATAGGTTATCTTGAGAAAATCTTGTTGAAAATTGTTATCTTGATGAAAATCTTGAGACTAGCTTTATTCAAGGATTTTTTTCACACTTGAAAACTCTACGTCGACCTCGATTTACGGTTTTTATATAGAAAGTAGTTCTCCAAAGTTTTGGATTACGGTAATGTGTGTAGAATAGAGCAGATTGTCACAGATTTCATTTTAAGATTAGAAAGTTTACACACAAACTGCATAAAAAACTTTTTTAGGTTTACATTAAAAGGTTTTTGCTTAGTGAAAATAAACCTTATTTTGCTATCTTGGACTGTCTTCACTTATATTTATAATTAATTTAAATGACATTTATTAGAGTATAAAAAAGATACAAACGTTTATTTACAACTATTTTTTCTTATTATTGTGATGCACAAGTGGCAATGGTCGATGAATGGTCTTCATCAAACAAAAATTAGAAGAATTAAAGCCCAAACAGTGAGACAAAGGGCTTCATGCAAGAATTAAAGTGGTTCTAAGAGGGTTTTTTTAAAAGTCAGTAATGATTTTTGAAATGGTTAATTATATTAAGATCTGATCAATAATCCATTATTTGTTTATCTAATATTTCAATTGCACACACAAGTTTTTTAAAATATACCAATAAAAAAAATAAAAATAAAAAAACAATTATTAAAAATATTAAATTGGTATTTCCAATTCAAATCAAAATAACTAAATTCATTAATAAAGGCAAATGTTTCTCTAATAACCTTTTTGAACATTTATAGAAGTTTTAATCTCAAAGAAAACCTTAATTCAGCTTATTTCAGCATAGTTGGGGGGAAAAAATAAAAATGGGAACTACTGAATGAAGCATACATGAAGATTCAGCATTGATAATTCTGAAAAATGTGGATGATAAGTAACACAAAAATGTAAATCATTAACAAGAAAAGTGTATTCAATGCACTTCTGACATAGAAGTTAAATAACAGAATTGTGAGACACAGTAATGAAAAAGGCATTCTGTAAGCATGTAAACACAAATTGATAGGATTGTATATAAACTGGACACCAGAAACAAGAGTTTTTCTACTAACAAGTGTTAAATTCGGGGTTGGCAAGGTTTAGGACAGAATGGATAAATCCACGGTTTAAACCATCCTGTCCAAAACCCTTTCACTTAAATTATGTCACAATTTTATCTGAACAATATTTAAAAAGTAAAATAAACATAGAACTAATAACATATTAATAATTAAATCTACAAGAGAATATTTGTTTTTAAAAGTATAATGTTTTATTAATATTGTTTGACTCTAAACTGTCTAAAAGCTTCAACTAGCTTCAGATTAGAAAAGAAGGCTTATGCGCATTGCTGACCACATTGCCACAATGAGGCCCTAGGTCACAAAATTGTGAAGCATTAACCATAATGATACCTTGGCCTAAAACAGGCTGTTTCTGGAATGATTTTACGTAGCTATATACAGGGTATCTGCACATTTTATTCTTTCAAATCCATGACTTTTCATGAATAATTCAAATAATTTTTCATGACTTACGGAAGTTACTATTTTCTCCACAAAAACACAACAATAAATTTTAAAAAGCTTTATAATAACATTAGTTGAAAAGATAGGTATAACCAAAACTGTCATACCCTTCATCTTCATATTTATTGATTTTAAACTTAAAAACAGAGTAAAGAAAGAGTTAAAGCAATAAAAAAGCTGAAAAAAATACAAAAGCAAATAACTAAATACTGTCAGATATATGTAGTTATTTAAAGCTGTTTTATTTCTTTTTTAAAGTAAGTGTAATATAAAAAGCCTAAACTAGAATTTTAAATTGATAAAATAAAAACATAAATAAATAAATAAAAAAACTCTGAAATCACAGAAATTTAAAAGATATTTTGCTCTAAAATCGATGTTCTTTCCTTTTTTGAAAGAACACCATAATTTTTAAAGAACAGGATAAAAAAATTTTTTATTTTAATAGAATATGATTATGAGTGGGGATTTTGTCACTAATTTAAATATTTGGAACATCAAAACACTGTGAAATTGGGAGGGAGGGTAAATTCCATATAAAAAATTAGATTTTTCGACGACCAAAATTCATGACTTTCCAGTTGCGCAGATACCCTGTATAAATAAAGTTAAGAGTATTTTATCCTTTCCTTTTTCAAACTTACTGCTAATTGAGCATAATCTTGGTTGAACTGTTTAGGAGAGTAAAAAGTGTATAACGAGACATTTTAAAAATCCAAATTGACTTCAATCAATTGATGGATTCAGTTTTAAATATTTTGAAGAGTGTTTTTCATAGTAAAATATTCACGTCAAGAGTATTATACACTGTAAGAGTATTGAGAGTACATAAGCAAGAAAAAAATTGCAAATCCAAAGGAAGAACCTCGTGCCTATTAATGCGCAAAAAGAATATCTTTGTGCACTAAATCAATTAATGCTTTTGTTTTTTATCCATTTACAAAGTAATAACTCTGAACCGAGACATTAAAAACAGGGTCTAGGTTTTTTTTTTTAAAGAAATTTTGTGAAAACATATTATTGTGAAAATTTAGACAAAATTTGTGAAAATTAAAAATTATGTTAACAAATCAACACAAAAATATTGCAAAGTAAGAAAATATTTTCAAAAACTGTCACTACAAATAAAAATCATTTATGACTGGTAAATTTCTTTATATATATTTTCCCATATGTTCAAAAACGCTATTGTAAAATTTTGGGCTTAAAATTGTATCCAAATTTAAAAATTCATAAAAATCACTGTTCATTATTAAATCTCAATTAGAATTTAATAGAAACATACATTTAACAGTAATAACACTGAAAGTTATTTTCATTAAGAGAACATTTTTGAATGGGTCGTACAGAAAAAAGCTTCACACGGAAAAAAAAAAAATAGACATCTATTAGAATAAATTTAGAATAATGATTCAAATTAATTTTCGGTATCACGGCATGGTTTCAGCTAGGCATGGGGAGGAAAAGAGCTCTTCTTACAAACCGAGTGAGAAACGAATTCCTTTATGTCGTAATAGCAAACCACGGGTGGGTTCCATTGCAAAACAAAAAGCATAATTAACTGCAACGTTTATTGTTTTTTTTTAATAGATACAGCAACAAAATTTTAAAAGACTCGGGGGGGGGGGGGGAGGAATTTTAGAATTTGCTGCTTTAAAAGTATTTTGAGAAACTACCGCTTTTGATAGCCTGGTAGTCAAAATAAATTTTCCTGCATGAAATTTAAGTATAGAAGTTTATTTAAAAAAATGAATTCCTTTTTTTATTTGTATAAATTTCAAGACATTTCTAGCCACAAACCTGGGAACAGAAAGAAATAATAGATTTTTTTAGAGAAGCTTACCTTAAAGTTTGCCAACATTGGAGAAATAAAATAACCGAGATATTACTAAACGACCCAATTTTAGGTTTACGACTACTAATGTTCGACTCCGTAGCCTTGTCATTTTGAACCCACCCCAGAACACAAGGGAACTCCGGGATAAAGCATTGGGTGACGCCCGGTGGCTGAGCGGTAGCGCTTCGCGNTCACACAAAAAAAAAAAAAATAGACATCTATTAGAATAAATTTAGAATAATGATTCAAATTAATTTTCGGTATCACGGCATGGTTTCAGCCAGGCATGGGGAGGAAAAGAGCTCTTCTTACAAACCGAGTGGGAAACGAATTCTTTTATGTCGTAATAGAAAACCACGTGTGGGTTCTATTACAAATCAAAAAGCATAATTAACTGCAAAGTTTATTGTTTTTTTTTAAATAGATACAGCAACAAAATTTTAAAAGACGGGGGGGGGGGAGGAATTTTTTAGAATTTGCTGTTTTAAAAGTATTTTGTGAAGCTACCGTTTTTGATAGTCCGGTAATCGAAATAAATTTTCCTCCATGAAATTTAAGTATAGAAGTTTATATACAAAAATGAATTCCTTTTTTTATTTGTATAAATTTCAAGACATTTCTAGCCACAAGCCTGGGAATAGAAAGAAATAATAAATTTTTTTAGAGAAACTTACCTTAAAGTTTGCCAACATTGGAGAAATAAAATAACCGAGATATTACTAACCGACCCAATTTTGGGGTTTACGACTACTGATGTTCGACTCCGTAGCCTTGTCATTTTGAACTCAATCCAGAAGACAAGGGAACTCCGGGATAAAGCATTGGGTGAAATTTGCCTACATGGAGGACTATTTATTTAACAGACCCACATTTGAGTCACATGGAGAGGAAAACCACAAAAACCTTTCACAGTCAGCCTGACGACAAGGAGACTAATGCATGATCCGTCTACCAGTGAGAATATTTTATGTCAGCACTTTGGTCGGTGCAAGCCGGATGCTGAACTCGTATCGCCCAGTCGTTGCTGGGATTCGAACCTGGGTACACCTCAATGGAAGGTAAACGCTCTATCTATACTTAAACTATTTTATTTTATATCCGTCCATGAACAGCCGATCCAATTTTGGGTTTACGACTACTACTGTTCAACTCTGTACTAGCCATCCTGGCTTGACTTTAACAATTAACACTCAGCCTAACACAGTACTGGCAATTGAACAATAGAACCATCTGTTGAGGAATAAGAGAAGTTTTTTTTTGCCATCGATGGATATTTATCAATTTTTTTTTTAAAATTTCTTCAACAAATACAGAGAAATTTCAGATAGTCATAAGGGATAGTCATAAAACTCAGGAATCTTCGTTAAAAAACAGGAGACTTGGCAGGTATGAAGTTTTCTCAATTTCTTTCATTGTTGTTTATTATGAACAGAATATTAGGATGTGAAAATTATTAGCTTTAAGTTATTTTTGTGAATTTAGAAACTGAAACTAGTTATAACTTCATACTTGAATTCATAACATCATATGAGTATATTAAATTATTTAGAAGTGTTTTACAATATTGTATTCTTATAAAAAATGGTGCGAAAGCACATAAAATATTGAATTGAAAATCTACATGTAGAAAAATAATGGGTTCAAAATATTTTCATTTGAAATGTATCATTTACTGCCAGAAGTCTTTGTTTCAGAAATAATTTTAAAATATTTTTTCAAAATACACGGAAGGTCAACCAATGAGATAAGCAGGTGATTCTGTCAATGGTTCACTCCAGATTACTTAATAAAAATATTTGGATTTCTCAGCATATGTATCTTTTATGACTTTTTACATTTTATGGGTGGGAAAAAATTTCATCCACATTTGGCAAAATATGTCTAGTCCTGTTGTTATAAGATTTAACTCTTATTAAAAATTAAAATAAATGCATGAAATATAAAATTTTTTTCCTTCAAATAATCAATGCGCATCAAGCACAATGCACACTATAGAATACTTTATATAAAGCGCAGCTATAATGTCTTAAAAATCCATGCATTATAACACAATTAAATATTATGGACCTATTCTATAAATCCAGTCTTTTTTATTTGATTTTATTTAGCGAAAAGGAAAATAATGTTACATGTAAATTCTTTGCATAAAAATGTAAATTCTTTGCATTTGTTTCCAGAATTATTATTGCAGGACAAAATAATCAGGGTTGCCACTCAAATCTGGAAAAAAAATTTCCTGTTTTCCCTGTATGTATTATACACAATGTATTATACACAATGTATTATACACAATGTGTACTGTGCTCTTGTATGACCTACATTGGGTTGACTGAACTAAATTTAAATGCTGGAAAAATTTAAGAGTAAAAAAGGAACAGTCAAGCATACTTAAATAATGCTACAGTAAATGAAATAGTTTAGTATAGCTGAAATACGTTCCTTAAATATTCCATAGATTGCCCTTGAGTGGTCACCATTTTCTAAATGACGAAAATAAGAAACAAAATTCCCTGTATTTTCCCAGTTTGTAAAGAAGAACTAAAAAATTCCCCGCATTTTCCCTGTTAATTTTGGTGATGTTTAAATTCCCTGAATTTTCCAGGTTTTTCTCTGTTCTCCCTGTGGAGTGGCAACTCTGATAAATTAAATTCTTTTTCAAAAAAAAAATTAAGGCTTGTTAAATAAATAACCAATTTGCTATAATTTTAAGTTTTTATCTCAATTGTTGCTCTAATGACTCGTCTTTAATGCCACGTTACTCTTTCTTCCATCTAGCTTAATTGTTTTAAAAGATGACTGGAATCTTTCATGATGGAAAAAATATTCAGCCACGAAAATAACAATGTCTTGCCATCTCTCTTGCAATCAAAGGACAATTGTTGAGTCGGCATGCGAAGAAAATATAACACTCGTATGAGCTTTCTTGTGTCCATATTGTTTACATACATACTACAGTATAGTTTGTCTAAAGTAAGAACTCCCCTAGACGTTCGCCTGGACCCATGGCGGTGACGGTGGTAACGAAGTGTAACTATTTCAAGGAAGGTTGTGAGGTCACTGCTCGGGACAGGTTTTGGTTCGGATGAGAGAAAGGGAATATTTTTCTTCGGCCTATTGTATTAGCCCTAGAATGAAGAGAAGCTAACCATCCCGAAGTGAGCTATTCTTGTTTCCGTAGCAGCAGGTGGTCTCAGACTTTGTGGGCAGGGGATAGCTCTTACCATAGATGAACTATTTATAACGTTTGGAAATGAATGAATTTCAAACATTCAAATTTACCTCATTCAATTCCAACTCACCATGTATTGAATGAGCTCATGGTCACTTTCTATCCAAAAAATAAACTTTATAAAGAAGTAGAAATGGCTTGGGGACGAAAATATGATGTTGACACCACAATTTTCAAACACTTTTGAGTCATCCTAACGTTCTGACTATGACATTTGTGTCTATTCCAGCTCTTTCATAATAAATTAATGCATTCAATATTCGCCAGACAAGCGGAGGTACATAACTTTCAATAATTTAATAAAACTACTTTACTATACTTACGCTTCAGTAGAGACCTCATCCTTTTGTCACTCATAATTTGTTTTTCATTTAGTTCTAAAATCCGAGCCCCAATTTTAGAACTATTCTGAAAAACTCTCATTTCATCATAACTTCCGCTATATAAAAAACATGGAGTCATGTTTTTTATATAAGATAGACAAATATTTATGGAGTGATATATAAAACACATGGAGTCATGTTTTTTATATCAAGTACAGACATTTTCTTTCTTTGACTTTGTAATGTTTTTTCTAAACGTTTAGAAAAAACATTATGCTTACAAGAAACAGTATGAAAAAGAAAAACATTATGAGTTTGTAATGTTTTTCTTGTAATATATTGGCTCCAACTGAGGCGAAATTCATTGACAGAAATTTTTTTATAATGGGTATTTTTCTGTTTCGTTTCCAAATTGAAAGAATGGAACTATAAATACAGAAGTTTGATAGAATTGAATATATAAACAAAAATAATTTTAAAAACTCAACAAAACAAGCTCAAAGAGCATTGATAACATTTGCTGCCTTAAAAATGTGTCATTTATAAGATAGAAGCAGTGGTTTGTTAACAAACGGAGTCAAAAAATTCCCGGAATGTTCGCCGACATTCACCTAGGTGTCAGCACTGGTAAAGAAAACGCACAGCCATTAGAAATTTACTTCTGGCACTGTCAGCTGCAGATCATTTATAGCATTCATTGTCATTTTTAGAGCAAACATCAAATTCTACACTATATAAAAGCATACAGAAATTAAAAAAGACGACTGCATACCTGCCAAAGTGGACAGGAAAAAATCAAGTAGATTTTACAAAATATAAATTTCATGATAATGTACTAAATATTTTACACATGGGGAATTTTAGGGATTTTTACTGTCATCAAAATACAAAAATTGCAATATTTTCCAGTTATAATTAACATTAAACACACTTGAAATGTTATGCATTATATATAATTTAGATGTTCAAAAAATAAACAAACAATTAAAGCAAGAAAAAGCAATAAAAATAAAAGATATGCGTGTTGGCAAGACAGCACATCATCGGGGAGGCGGGGGGCACTGCCCGCCAACACACAGGAGCCTTTCTGTTGTCAGTGGAAAAACCAAAAGTGACAGTGCCCCGAGGCTCCATAATGGATAGACAAATAAGAGAAAATCATTATCAATCATAATCACTTAATGATACGCCCACTTATAAATATCACTGGATTTACTTATAATACTTTCTCACTGGGTTCAGCACTTAATTTATTTGTTATATTTTCTAACTGATTTGGCAATTTATATTTTATTTTGATTTGGTTTTTCTAACAGCAAGTATTTTTATTTATAAGTGGGTGTATCATTTTTAAGTCTTACTATGTGTACTTTCAGGTTGTGTTTGCTGGTTAATTATTTTTCTGTGCTTTTCAATTCTTATAATGATTTTCTCTTATTTGTCGATCCATCATGGGGCCTCGGGGCACTGTGACTTTTGGTTTTTAAACTGACAACAGAAAGCCTCCTGTGTCTTGGCAGGCAGTGTGTCCCCTGATGAAGTGCTGTCTTGCCAACACACATCTTTTATTTTTATTACTTTTTCCTGCCTTAATTGTTTTTTTTTTTAATATCTAAATTAAAATAAAGCAAATTTGGTTTCAACTGCTTTAGGCGCTTTTCCATTTTGATTTAATGTTTTAATTGTTAATTTACCTTTTTGTCCCTTTCTGTATTTGTAAATTAGATTCATTTTCTGATTAGATGTATTTTTTATACTCATAATTTCAAATATTAAAAAGCATTTAATTCATCAAAGATGTTAAAAGATTTTTTTCCAATTAGTTTAAAAAGAGAGTTTTGAATAAAAACAAACTGAACATTTTATAACAAAAAAAGTTTTGAACTTATTTCTACAAATGAGGTTTGCTTCATTATGTATTAGTAATACTTATTTTAATATTCAAGCAAGGAATAATCGTACAAAAATTCTATTTCAGTAGGGATTTGTTCAAGAAACTTTAATTTCAGGTAATTTTCAAAAATTTATAAAAACCAGGAGAATTTTAATTAAATTGGTAGACCAGGAGAAACGGCAAAATCCAGTAGTCTACTGGGAAATCCAGTAGAGTTGTCAGCTATGCGGCTGTGTATGTTTTCGAAAATATCGCAGAGTATCAAAGATGACCCTTGAGTCTGGTGCCGTTTGAGTAATCGTGACTAGGGACAGGCGAATAAATATTGATGCCTCTGAACTTGAAATTTCACGTGAGAGTGTTCACAGCTTTCTTCATGATGATTTGAACATGCTGCAACATGTTCAAATCATCAAGCAATGATGATTTGCACATGGTTATAAAAGCGTTATCACCAGAGTGAGAGGGAACATGTTTAGAGATTTGACGACAGCTGATTAAACATGGTGCTTTAGGGCTTTTACACAAAGCGTCAGTCAAGTGAAAAGAAAGCAAAAACATCATTCATCATCATCATAGTTTGCCAGAGAGCGCAATGAGGGCCAAAGCCTTCCTCTGAAGTTTTCTCCATGACGACTTCCAATTTATCTTTCATCTCCAATTCTTTTCATTAATGGCAAAAAAATCAGACTCCACCGAGTCAGCCCATCCAACCACGACCTTTTCCGCTTTCTTGTTCCAGTGGGTCTAAAAAGCAGTATCATTTTTATCGTATTGTTATCACTCATTCGAATCACGAGGGCCAACCAATTCATTCTATTTATTTTTTCGTATTTAATAATATCGGGTTGTTTATAAATCTTGTACAGTTTAAAGTTAAATCCCCTTCTCCAGTTATTGTTTTCATTTACACCATCAAGTATACTCTGCAAAATCTTTCTCTCTAATGTTGCAATACAATTTTCAGCTTCAGAAGCGTATGCCAAGACTGGCCTGACAAGAGTTTTACAGATTAAGATTATAGAAAGCAACCTAGATTTAAAAAATCTTCTCAGCCCATAGACAGCTCCATTTGCCAGATAGAGTCAGCTTTTCATTTCAGGAGTCATTTTGTTCTCAATAGTAATAATTGATCCTAAAAAATAAAACTCCTTACTATTTCAAATCTATAAGAATCTATTTCAAGATGGGGGTCTGGGACTCATTAAGGAAGGAAAAATTTCACTTGAATAAAAGCAGAGAGAAAGTTATTTTAGAAGTGTTTTTTTCTTCGATTACAAGGCCTTCATTCACTATGAATTTATTCATCTGAAGGTCAATTAATGTCTTTACCTGGGGATTCTTAAACAACTACGAGATGCAATTAGACTAAAACGACCTGACAACAAATTATTGGTTTCTTTTACACAACAATGCTCCACCATATCGTGCTCTAATTGTGAAAAAGCACAATGTTACAACTCTGAAATAACCTCCTTATTCTCTCGACCTAGCATCAGCGGAATTTTACCTGTTTTCACGGCTGAAAATGAAATTAAAGGGACACCACTTTGTGAATTCAGATAAGGCAATAAAAAATTTGATGAAGCAATTGAAGGTATTCCAAGAGTATTTCGAACATCATAGGAACGCTGGAAGAAGTATGTGTTTGCAGGTGGAAAGTACTTTTAAGGCCAATAAAATAACATTGTTTTATTTTTAATAATTTGTTATTGAACCATTCTGGAAGTTTTTTGACCCTACCCACACTCCCAATTTCTTATACTCTCGAACCACAGAATAATACGTGTGACTCGCTACTAACAAATGACACCAATGGTTTTAGTTTTATTTTTTTAAAATGGTGCTCCATTTTGTGGAATGAAATTTCTTTTTTCATACTTGCATCAAAATAACTTTAAAAAACGATTCAAAACCTAATTTTTTTATTTTTAGAAGTACAAAAAAAAAATATAGAAATAAGAAAACTCAGGCTCTAAAAACTTAAGAATGACCCTGTTTATTATATTGCACAGTTTGTTTTATAAATAATTTTCTTGCTATTTTTGGTGGGAATATCAAGTCTTTCTTAAAATCATGCTATTTTGCAGTAGATATATCAAAAGAATACCATGTATTTTATTGCTATTCACAGATATAATCATGAAACAAATAGCAGATACTACTCCAATCTAAAATTAAGGCTTCATTGAAGAAAGTTAGTTTGTTTTCCTTTAAAAGAATTAGTTTTTGCTGCTCAATAGAGGTAAAGAGAAAATTTTTTAGTTAAGTACATCTGATTTTAATTAAAAAATTGTTAGACAAGAAAAAAAAAAGCTAAGCTTTTACAACACAGACAATGGGAGGAGGTAGTGTTCTATGTAATACTATGTTATCAATAAGATCAGGGGTCTGTCTAGGTATTTCTGAGAGGTACCTATTTCGTGAAAATTTAGATATAATTAGTGAAAATTAAAAATTATAATAAATATCAACACAAAAATATAGATTTATAGTTTCTTACGGGATACAAAAATAAAATGTTAAGAAAAAGTATGTTGTGAAACTACCGTTCTTCCTAAAGTTGAATTTGTGAAGGTACCGCTAGACGGTTGTAAATTTGGCCTGGACAGACCCCTGAAGATATATAAAAACATAACTTCTAATTGTGCAGTGAGATTTTTTATTTTATATTAAAGGTGGCAGAAGCATTGAAATCTAAAATAAATAGCAGATAGTAAAATTTAAATTTTTCTAAAATTTAATTTTAAACAACTTTGACCACCACTACATTAAAGAAAGTTAAGCTATACATAAGACTCAATAATCATCATTTTAAATTGATTACCAGTCGCTAACTTTCACCTCAATATCTTATGATAGATAGTTGATAACAGTTTTAGTCACTCTGACTGTTTTATTTAACTAATCATTTTTTTCAGCAGCATTGATCGTACACACTTTATTTGTCTATCAAATTGACTTTCATTGTTAAAATACATTCATTTTACAATGCACCATGTGAAAAAGACAAAAGTAAATGGAAAAAATATATGTGAACGGAGATAAAAGTGTAAATGGCCAAAAATAAGAACTAGCGAAGCTTAGAAAACTATAATGTACGATGCGCAAATTCATTATACATCACAATAAACCCCAGATCAAATAACGGCAGCCAAAACAAAATCGCTTGGAACTCAAGAAACTAGTCTACAGCGGTTGTCAATGCAAGGCCGCAGCTGCCATAGCTTCACCCATTTTCTCCTGATGATGGCTACTACCGGAAAAAAAGTTTGTTCGAAGTACGGCTATCGTTCGGGCAGCTGGGGTTTCAGACCAACTGTAATAATTGGACCAACCAAAAAATTACGTTTTCGGAACATTGCTGTGACATATTAAGAAGAAATACACAATTACCGTATTCTTGTGTGAGCTATATTAGGATAAATATACTAGTTTTAATTGCTGGAAAAAATTAGACAAACAAAGAACTACTCAAGGTATTTAAAACAAATAATGCTATTGTAAATGAAATAGTATAGTGTAGCTGAACTATCATCCTTCCTTTGAATTATAAAATTATCTTTCACAGATTGCAAATGGACGAAAATAAGAAATAAAATTTCCTGTATTGTCCCAATTTGTAAGGAAAAATTCCCTCCGTTTTCCCTGTTATTTTAGATTCTATTCAAGTTCCCTGTTGAATAGTTAAATAGTTTGAGAAGAAGACTCTTACTTTTTGGTGACGTTTTCCTTGAATATGAGCTTCCCACATTTGTTCTGAGTTCATATGAGAGTCACAGGCCTTAAGAAAAACCAATTAAAAAATTATACATATGTAACAACTAAATAAAAACTAACATTGCTCATATTTTGAGTGATACCAACATTTCAAACATTGATTTTAAAACAAGTTTATTTCACTTTTCTACATTAAAAAGGTATACCCGCCAACATTGGAGAAATAAAATAAAGGAGATTTTACTAGCGACATTTTTTAGGCTATGCATAAAATTTTGATACATCGCATAATGCATAATCATGTAAGTCAAAATTAGAAATAATATAAGCACTTACATATATAGCGAAATAAAAATATGTATATAAATCTTAATCTAAAGAGGATTTTTTTAAACCATTATTTATAATTACTTAAACTATAAAACAACACACTCCAGTACTGACAATAGCACCATCCATTTTTGAGGAATAAGAGAAGTATTTTTGCCACCAGCGGATATTTCATCGTCGAATTTTTTAAATTTCTTCAGCAAATACGGAGAAATTTGAGAATATACAGATAAACAATAGATAGCCGTCACAGGAAAAAAACAGGAGACTTGGCAGGTATGTATAACTATAAAACATAAACCATATTTTTAATAGGCCATTTCAGAAGTAGAATATGGAAATGTTAAGGAGAAAAATTGCCTTAAATGCTTCAGTTTCGCTCTATATAAGTACCTGAAGTTTCTAGTGGTATAAGTTATAAGGGTTTTACATAAAAAAAAAAAGTAATTGCATGTTTTGCAAAATAATATGTCACGATTGCATTAAAAGGAGCATGATAGTCACTTTTTTTAATTTTCAACAAAACAAATTTAAAAATAAAGAGCAATACAATTCCACTAAATTAATTAATTGGAGAAAACATAAACCATATTTTTAATAGGCCATTTCAGAAGTAGAATATGGAAATGTTAAGGAAAAAAATTGCCTTAAATGATTCAGTTTTGCTCTATATAAGTACCTGAAGTTTCTAGTGGTATAAGTTATAAGGGTTTTACATAAAAAAAAAAAAGTAATTGCATGTTTTGCAAAATAATATGTCACGATTGCATTAAAAGGAGCATGATAGTCACTTTTTTTTATTTTCAACAAAACAAATTTAAAAATAAAGAGCAATACAATTCCACTAAATTAATTAATTGGAGAAAACGTAATATAATAAAATAATAATACAAAAATGACACAAAGTAAATCTTAAATGAATGCAGTACAGTTAAAAGGATCTCTTTTAATATGTTTTTGGATAAGACATTTTAAATAGATTATTTCATCATAATCTTCAGATGAAAAGCATTTTTTAAGCACTGATAATAATAGTACTGAGAATAGATAAGATACCTTGCAATACAGGTCTCCAAATGATCGGTCAGGAGTGTCGTAGTCAGTGTCATCAATAACAATTTCAGGTAGTCCTTTAACTTTTTTATTGTGGTCTAGAGAATAATAAAATAATGTAAAAAACCTTTTAAGTTAAGACATTATGCCATTTAATCAGGGACCAATTGAGACAGTCCCCTTACAAAAGATTTCGAAATTAAATTTCTGAAGAGTAGTCGTAACAATAAAAGAGAATAAATTGAACTGCACAACTCAACAGAAATACAGTCAAAACCCACTATAGCGAACCCTCAAGGACTTCACTATATCCATTCCGCAAACAATTTTAACTAATGGTTTCAAACTCCCCCTTTTTATTACAGATTATTCAAATAAATAACCAATAAAATGAAATACAAAAATAACTGAAAAATAATACGTAGTAACAAAAAATGTGCTGACTTATATTTTTTATTTCTCTTCGTCGTGCGTACAAAAAAAAATCTTTAGCTGATGAACAATGCTTCACATTAGATATGGAAACACTTTCCAGGGGTAACACAGAAAACACTTCCCACTTTATAGTTTTAAAAATTTTCAAGACTGAAAATTTCAAAATCAGAAGTGGGCATGTCCTGTTCGATAATTTTAAGTAAGCAAAAAATTATATATGAATTCCTTTTATAAAAATTGTGAACAAACTTTTCAATAAAAATTAAAATACACAAAATACATTTAAGGCTTATAAAAATTCCATATTTATTTTAGCAAACCTACTATAGTTCAGGAGTATAAACAAAAAAATGCAAAGTAATTAGTTATTTCAAGCAAAAATAACCTCAGCTTTTAATTTTTTTCGAACAGTTAATTTTCCAGTAAAATAAAGTACTAGCATTTTAAGGAAAAGAATAATACTTAGTTAAGTTAATACTTTGTTAATAAATAACAAAAACAATTTTCAAGCTAAACATAGTTCAATAGTAAAAATAACATTCAACAAAATGTTGATATTTAATAAACGTTAAGTCCACAATGCTTATTAAAATTAAGATATATTGATTAAAAATATATTGCATGTACACAACTATCTTTACAGTATATCTATATTTATCAATTTTAAAAAGAAAAATTATGAAATTTTAATTACAAACTAAAATTATTTATCAATTTATATTTAATTAAAATTATTTGCGCATCACTCTCTTCTAACCAAGCAAATCTCCACTTATTTTTTATTCCTACACCGTTAACTTTTAAAGCATCATTGTCATTGATAAATTCCATTATAGCATTTAATAACTCACCCCCTCTCACACCGTGACTAGTAGACACGTGAGATAGAAAAACAATCCCACAACAATCCACAAATTTTGCGAATTTCACTTTACTTCACTTCTAACCAATACCAATTTTTTTTTCTAAAGAAAAATAAAAACGGAAATTTATTCAAGCAAGCACGGAACTTACTGATTGATCTTAAACAGGAAGGTGAAGTCACATGTTGCAGTGACGTTTTCCCCTACACACCTTCGACATTAGAGAAAACTGGTTCTCTCCTCTGACGTTAACCTACATACGGAACCAGGAAAAGAAAGAATCGGTCGTGTGGGACTTTTCCCACTGAATCCGTCTATCGCATAAAATATTAAAAAAAGAAAAAACTTAGAATTTACCTATAGTAATATTCCGTTTCGCTCCATCTTATGTTTTTTTTTTTTAAAGGATGGAAATCCGTCAAAACAGGAAAACTTTCACCCCTGACACTTCCAGACTCTCCGATAATTTTTCATGAATTTATGTTATTCTGCTTTTTAAACCTGTCTACCCAGGCATTTGAGAGCATAAAAGTAGTCACAGCAAATAGCTTTGCAAATTCATCTGCTTTGACTTGAAGCATTTGTCCAGATACTGGAAGATTGCGGCTTTATGAATGCAGAACCAATTCAATGATGCTATTCAATAATGAAGCAAACAAGAAAAAATGCTTCTCGCTACATTCCATGCAATAGATGGTTTTAAAAATCAGTATATGTATTTACTTTGAAGTAGAAATTTCAAAATCATTACTTAGAAAATGAAGAAAATAAAATAAATCGAAGACAGAAAAAAGTTCATAATATACAACTTCCTCTCTCTTTTTTTGATTCACTATATCCACAAGAAATAACACTATATGTGTATAGCAAGGAATGGGAGCGAACATTTCGCTTACTCTATCCGGGAGTTCACTATAAACCTTGCTCGCTGTATTCTAAGACATTTTGAAAACAGACAATTGAAGATTATTTTTCTAAGATAAAGTTCACGCATCCATATATTAAAGTTTAGAGACAATAGTTTGGAGACCACAAACAATTGAAATCACCGATTTTTGATAAAAGTCGGTGATTAGCTGAATTATCTTTTGCTGTAAGCTGTAATTATTTTTTTATTTAGTACTCAAACCAACACAAAACCTAGCCGGCGTTTCATTAGATTTAACCATCAGTTCAGCATGTAATGCTAAGATATTAAGGTTATTAATTATAATTTTCATTAAAAACATTTCAATACACAAAAAATATCCAAAACTACAGCTACTCCTAGAAAATTAAAAACACATTTAAATAGTAATTAATTTAGATATAACACATTTTATTAACACAGAATTAGATGCATATAGTAGGATTTTTCTTTTTTAAAATTCTAATTGAGAAATTATTTAAATTTAATATTAAAAGTCTTTATTGAATCATTAAACCTAGCACAAGTCAGTGTATTGAATATTTCTTGGGGTTTTAGCATTGCGTTAAAATATTTCATTGTGTTAAGATAATTAAAACATAACATTTATTCTTAATGTATTCAGATTGTGTCACTATATCTGTGGTTTTAAATTAACCATGTCATTTTATGATAGTTTAAACGAATATGCTTTTTAAATTCGGAAATGTTTCATTTAGTCAGTCTACAGATTTAGAACCAGTTCTTAACACTAAACATACCATGACCAGTCAAATGACTGTTTAAGAACTTTTGCATCAAAAATGTGCTTATCATCTTATCGTTGTTGCACATTTGACTTTTCTTAACAAAAATATACAGTTAATATTTTATTATTATTATTTTGTACTTGTGACAGTATAGTACTTGTCGTATACCTATTTTTACCACAACTGGTCATTTGACCAGGAGAACAATTTATTGTTTTATAAGGTGAACGGATCAGAATTGACAATGTAATGCGTATTCAACGTATTGCACTCGATGAGTTGTATATTTCTGCAAAGACTGCTGCGTAGTGAGTTCAATCAGAATAACAGTGAATTCAAATGTCAAGAAAGTACCTACAATTTTAGATTGACATTTTTGTGCAAGAAAAAGTGACAAAAACTATAAATGTTTTGGTAAGTAGCTTATATTTCATTTTGATAGCTTTAATTCATTTCTAACTAACTGTTAGTTTTCACCCAGAAAAATGTTGATACTATCAAGACAGCACAAGTTCTTAGAAGAAATAATATTAATTGTAAGAATAATAATTCTTATATATATACAAAAATTATANATTTTAATCTCTGTTTACCTTGGGGGTCTATTATACGGAAAAATCGATTATCCGGACTTCGGAAAGTCCCGCCGATTCCGGATACGCGACTTTCCACTGTATATACAAAAATTATAGAAATAATAATAATAATAAAGAAATAAGTTTGCGGAAAATGTAGAATGGAAACACCCTGTATACGTAAAAAATGCATTGAGCAATGAATTGAAAATTCTTATGCCTTGCATGTACATCGAAATTAGCAATATACAATTTTGTTTCATTATAATAAAGTTCTTTTTAGTTCACTTCCTTTCTAACATCCATATTTCATACATTCAATCAAGAAACATAAATTACGGTCATTTGACCGGCTATGGTAGAAATAGGTATATGCTAAGTGTTGGTATGCTTAGTGCTAAAGTTCACAGACCTGTTTGTTAAAAAGAGTTTAAAATTTATGAAAATAATGCAAACAATGGTTTTAAAAATACTGTATAGTTTGTCTGAAGTTAGAACTCCCCTAACCAATGGTAACGAGGTATGCCTATTTCAGGTAGGAGTGTGTGGTTTAGGACAGGTTTAAGCTAGGGTCGGACAGAGGAAGGGAATCTTTTTCTCCGGTCTATTGTGTCAGCCCTAGAGTGAAGAGAAGCTATCTTTCCTGAAATGAGTTTCCATAGCAGCAGACAGCCTCAGACTTAGTGGCAGAGGGGAGTTCTTACCATAGACAAATTATATTGACATTCCTTTTTCTAAAAAAAAAACTATAACAAAATATTACATGAAAGAACCATAAAATGTTAATGATGATGCGCTTGATGTTAGAGAACTTCCTGACATTTAAAAAAAATACCACTTTTTAAAAATATATTTTATATTAATTTAATGTTCAGAAGTTCAATAACTAAGCAAATGTATGCTGGAAGTAAGATATCACAGGGCGACAAATTTTAATTTTGTTTTTACAATGTGATGCAATTGATTGATCATCTGACACCCTTTCCTGAGAAGGAAGAAATTCACACAAATAACATTTCACCCTGACTTGAGAAAGTTCGCGAAATTCCAGCAATGTTCCACTAAGCGATCTACTTTACTTAACTAGGTAGTTATTGTAATGATCAATAGGCGGCATCACTAAAATTTTTATGAGGACAATTTTCTAAATGCTCTATTATTTTTTAATTCCAACTTTTAGTTCTCACGTTCTCACTCTCTCTATATATCTTGTTCAAATCGTTCATAAAATACTTTTAATTCATCCACTCAGGTTCAAATACAATTTTTTAAACTTGTAGCGAATGACACTCGATGTTAATACAGTTTTATTCAAATATTAATTCATTCATTAAATTTAATGAATTAATTTTAGTTTTATAGGGGAGAAAAAATTTTAATTATTTAATAAAAAACAACTAAAATAAAATTTCTCTTTGTTCTTTTTTTATTACATGTTTTATTAAATGTTACTTAAATATTAAGAACATGTTTCAATAGCTATCCTTTTATACAACTCTAAATTTTTTATTCAATATTAAGAACATATTCTTTTATTTTTGATTTAGAATAAAAATTCTACACTAATGTTTTAAAATAGAAAAAACAGAAGTCATTCTGGTTGATATCAATTACCACAGCACGAGGGGGGGGGGAGAGTTGTGATATATAATTATTGTTTTTAAATACAATATGTGAAATTATAGTGATAAGCCACAATAGAACCAGGGGTCCCACTTAATTTCTAAAAATTGCATACATTTTTGTATCAGGAAAATTTAGGTAATGTATTATTTTGTATCAGGAAAATCTAGGTTTTGTATAAGTTTTTATTATGTAACAAGCAAGTTTTGTAACTGAAAAAAAGAAAAAATTTTATAGATCACAACAAATATCACAGTAAATAAAAGATTCTGTTTGAGATCCATTAAACACAATTTTTTTTTTTACAAGATAAAGTAAGCAAAAGCACTAGAATAATTAATTTATTTTCCTGGGAAAAAAAACATTTCCTTGAAGCTAAAATTGCCTTTATCAGTAAACTAATAAATAATGAAGTAAATATTTGTTTAATACAACATAACAATTGAAAATGTATTAAAACTTTACTGCTAAAATTAAAAACATTAATTTATAAAAGGAAAACCTGTGATGAAAATTCTATCCAAAAATTAAACTCAATGAAGCTTAGATCATTAAATAATGATGCAGACATGGGACTACTGGAAAAAGAAATTATTTGAAATCTTTTACAAACTATGGATATAATTAGGTTTTTTTTTAATAATAAATACCTAATAATTAAATAGTAAATACTCAAATGCGTGATACGAATTTCTTGTATCATAACAATATCACGAGGAAATATAAAATGATAAATATATAAAAAAAAATATTTTAAAAACATGCGGAAATCAGCAGTAATAACTGCCTGAAAAAACACAATCAAAACACCGCATGAATTTAGTGCAAATTGGGCATGCCACAAAAGATAACTCAAATGCATGATTGGAATATTAAGCACCAAAATATTACGATATAAATATTGGGATTTCAAAAAATCCACATGGAAATCAAAACTGCGAATGGGCACAAATTGAATGCATTAAAAAGTGACTACTCAATTTGAATCTCGTACATCGTAATATTATAGGGGTTTTAAAAACCACGAAGCACTAATTATCATTGCATAAATTTGAGATCAAACAATAACATTCATTATAAGTTAGTATCGAAGTTAATCCTCAGTATGGCCAGACGATTTGAAGTTTCTCTGACTTTCATAATTTAAATTTGCTTATTTTCAATTAATAATTTGGCATACACAAAAGTATTTTAAAACTAATAAAGTTTGTTAGAAAATGTAGACATGAACTAGTTTTCAAAAAAGTTTTATTTCAACATTTCAAAAAAAATTTATTCTAAATAAAAAATACTTAATAAAAAGTTAAAATAATGATATTATTTATAAGAACAAGAAAAATTAATATCACTGGATAAGTTTACAAGTAACGGATAACTTTAGTGATATTACCTATCCATGAAGTAACTAACTATTTAAATAAGGTAGATTGGAATAATACAGTAACTCCATAATTCAAGAATAAAGGCAGTTGTCAATAGTGACATCAAAACAAACTAAGAATGACTAGCAAAATAGAAAACAAGCATTAGCAAAAGAAGTAACTGGCATGTTTATAGCCCATTCCAGAGGTTGGAAAATCTACATTTTTATTACAGTTAATTACAACTACAGCTACTTTTTACTACAAACATAATTAACCAACCACACAACTTTTTTTTTTTTTAAATGTCAAGATTACAAACTACAGTCAAACCCCGTTACAGTAAACCTTCGAGGGATCGAAATTTCGGTTCACTATATCCGTACTGCAAACAATTTTAACTAATTTTACCGAACTGCTCCTCTTTATTATGCATTATTTAAATAAATGACCCATAAAAAGAAATAAAAAAGTGATTTAAAAACAATATGCAGCAACTAAAAATGTGTTCATTTTTTTCCTTCTTATTACTCTTCGTCGTACGTACAAAAAATTTAGGGATGGCGTTTTTTTAAGGATGGGAAACTGGATTTTTTGTTAATTTTTTCATTCAACCTTCAACTTTTTATGTCTTTTTTGACAGATAATATTTATAACAAGAAATATTAAAAAGTTTTGATTCTGTTAAGTGTTTAAAACTTAAGTGAATTTAAAAAACAAAAAAAGTTTAGTGAATCAGGGACATTCTCATTACATCCGCTGCTGCAATTTGTAAGCTTTGATTCAAAAGTTTTGAACCTTGTTTCTTTGCTAAACTCATGTTAAAAGCAGTTGCATAGAACTGCTACAAATTACTGGGGCTTTTTTTTTGGATTGCACTGCTGACTATATTACTATTTTCGAAAAATCGCACATTACACTAAAAATTATGAAAAAAAGTAGCTGCTGCAGAAGTTTTCCTATTTGCAATGGATTAGCTACAGCTTCTGCCCCATTCAATCTTCATTAACAGGGTGAATAGTCAAATCTTTCAACAAAAAATAAGCACCTTTCAAATATTTTTCAAGCACTCAAAAAATATTTTTAAGCACTATATACATTAACAAAATGCCAAATAATTTTTAAAGACTTTGCATGATCATGATAAAATAACTAGTTTAGGACAAAGAACTCTTTTCTTGATTATATTAGCCACCGTTAAAAGATAGAGAGATTTTTTGGTTCGATTCCAGAGAGGGGAAAATGAAGCCTGAAATGGAGAATATCTTGCAAAATGCAACAAAGTCACATATGAGAGTGGAATAATCTCACCGAACAAAGCTCAGTAGAAGCACATGCAGACTCACAAGTTTTCCATCAAACATGTAAAATGATTGGCACTTTCATACGCTATGAACCAATGGTATGCTGAAATAGATTGTAGTTGAATGACTTGTGAAAAGTGTTGGATAGAACAACGTAAAAAGCATGATTTTGCATAATATGTGGCGATAAAACGACATGGTAAAGAAAAAAATCTCATCAAGCATTTTTAAAAATTAAGCACTTTTTAAAAACACCCGATGAAAAAAGCACCTTTAAGGGCTTTAAAAAACGAAAATCGAAAATAAGCACCTTTAAGCACTTTTCAAAAACACTATGCAAGATTATTAAGACAATGCAACATAGATAAGAAATTAATACGATGTACCTTCACATGAAAATAATCATAGAAAATGATAATTTTCATAGAGAACATTTAAAATTACAACAGAACATGATGTTCCGTCAACAAATCTGACGACCCAACACATGAACATAAGCTCTAAGCCAAGGACAAAATTAATACATTATTGTAATGATTGTCACATTTACACTTAATGTAATGTGACAATATAATCTTTAATTTTATCTAATCCCTTAATTCTCTTTAAACTTTATTCCTTTTTTTCAATATAGCAACTTTTATTTTACTTTCTTGTTGACCTCGCTTACAGTCAACGAGGTCATCGCACTTTCTGTGGGGGAGAATTAGACCCTCTTTCTTTTTTACTTCTTTTATTTTTTAAGGGGGCTAACTAACCAATCTCCTTCCTCTAATTTTCAAACTCTCCTCCTCTTTAAATTTAATTGGCTGTAACTTTTCTGGTCCTACCCCAGTTAAGGAATTTTTAAGCCACTTTTAGGAGATTCTCTCTTCGTGCTTCCTCCTTGCTGGTTCTTTTTTCCCCGGGATACGGACTTCGGGCCGTGTCGAGGGATTTTTTTAAAACATTTTTTTCTTAACCTTTATCTTAAATTAAATGCATAACTATAATCAATTTCTGTAAATTTAAAATCAACATTTTATACCTTTAATTCTCTTTAACATTAAATAAAAACCTTCTCGAATCTAAGCTTTCTTTCCATATTTATTTTAATCTTTAAATTACTCATTCTTTTATATTTTACTCTTATCTATGATGCCTTCTTTGTTTTAATTCTCCCGTCACCCATTTCAATAAAATGCCTTTCTTGCGTTAGTAGATGTGGTGAAAGATCCATGTCACTAAATAAAATGATATGTTAATAATTTAATCTTGTGCAGGAGAATGTTTTATTTGCCTCTATTTCCATGATGATTGTCTTTATCATGTCCTCCTGTATGTGTGTGGTTAGTACCTTTTTTATTGTTAAGGGAATTTGTAATTTTCTCATTGGAAACATCATCTTACTGTATTAAATGTCAAGTCTGTATCTGGATATAGCATGTCATTAATCGTTTTCATCTTTAACCTTAAATTTATTTTAGTTTCGCCTTTTTTCCAAATTTGGTGATGCCAATTTATCCAATTAGTTCAAACCTCACATTTTGTGACCCTTTGAACCTATTGGGTTATTGTTATCCCACATTAGCTATGTACTACCACTTTCCTTAAAAATCATTTCCCCCTTAATTTAATTACCATTTCACACTATTTTCGGCCTTAAGTTAATTATTATGAAATTCAATCTTAACTATTTTTAAGCATGACTATATCCAAATGCATATACAAATATATGCACTTATACAATTTTTACAACCCACCATCTTTATTTTAATGTAAACAAATTTACTTTATTCGCACCATCACATATTTTATTCCAAGTGTTACAATGATATAACCCATAAAATCTTAGAATGTTATAATGCATAAAAAAGAAACTAAGAAAGGTTTTTAAAGATTTCACAAGAGTTGGAAAAAATAATTTGTTTTGAATGTTTTTAAAAGAAAATCTTTTTAAGCATATATAAATTTTAAACTATCTTTTTCAAAAGAAATCCTCAAATTGACAGAACAAATTATTTTTTCACTCACAACAGGCAAGTCATTAAGTTTGAATGATAGTCTTAAAAATATTACCTTGTCTTCGAGGGGATTCAGAATACCTTTTCCTGGATTCTAAAAAGTAAACAAAGAATTTTAAGACATGAAAGTAAAATAAATTTTCTTTATATTCAGAGATATAAATAAATTTTCTACAATAATGGAAAATTTACGAATACAGCATGTGATGCCACAGTAGGCATTACATATTTCCTAGTTCTTAAAATTTCTTAACCTTTTCTCTTTAATCATTCTTAATGGAATTAAACTAAATCAATTATTTAATTTTTACATTTTATAAAAAGCGAACATAAAACATTTCTTTTTTCTTCTTCTTAACAATCAATGTAAGGGGATAACTTTTTATTTCATTACTAATGTAGACTCATTCATTCACTAAAATCCAGTTATAACTCTTTATCTCTTAATGCAAAAATGTTTCAGTTACACTAATTCTCATAGTCTTTTTGGCGATTTGCTTTCGCCAAATTATTTTCAATAATATGGATTACGGGGGTTGCCTATGTTATTGCCAACCTTCGATTTTTAATTTGGCTTATAAATTGGCTCTTGATCAGGCAGGTCAAGGGGGATTTATCTTCCATGGCCTGTTCTTATTAGCATTATTATTCAAATTTTATTATTCAATTTAGAAAGTTTTATTATACAATGTTTTCATTACAAAAAAAAATGAGAGAGAATTTCTCACCCTTTCTCAAAAACAGGGTGAGATTTCAAAAAGTTAAGTGAGATTTCTAAAAATTCAAAAAACTCGAATAGCCGTGGAAAAAAAAATTTATTTAATTATAATAAATTTTTAACGTCTTATTTTTAAAGCATTGAATATTTTTGCTGCATCATCACATGGAAAATGTTCGACATCTATTTTTTCATCAGCTATTCTCATTAGGTTGCTTAAATGCTTATCAGTCAATCAGTTTTGGGCGCTAAGTGACCTCGCAACAGATGCTGACCTATCCTCCACATCTGCCAGCATAGGCTTTTCAATTATTTCTGCATTAGAATAGTGAAGTTCGTTGAAGTTATTTCCATGTTCATACTTCATGCTATGTCTTCCAGCATAGCATAGTTTTCACAGTCTTCAACTTTTGCAAATTGCTGTAAATTGTCGATAAGGGAGTTTGGTAATTCATTAACAGCTAAAAATAGAGCTGACTTTAAATAACTTATGATAAAGGACTCATTTTTTTTTNGTTCTTATTAGCATTATTATTCAAATTTTATTATTCAATTTAGAAAGTTTTATTATACAGTGTTTTTCATTACAGAAAAAAAATGGGAGAGAATTTCTCACCCTTTCTCAAAAACAGGGTGAGATTTCAAGAAGTTAAGTGAGATTTCTAAAAATTAAAAAAACTCGAATAGCCGTGGAAAAAAATTTTATTTAATTATAATAAATTTTTAACGTCTTATTTTTAAAGCATTAAATATTTTTGCTGCATCATCACATGGAAAATGTTCGACATTTATTTTTTCATCAGCTATTCTCATTAGGTTGCTTAAATGCTTATCAGTCAATCTGTTACGAAATTTTGTCTTAAATCAGTTTTGGGTGCTAAGTGACCTCGCAACAGATGCTGACCTATCCTCTACATCTGCCAGCATAGGCTTTTCAATTATTTCTGCTTAACGTAAGATAGTGAAGTTCGTTGAAGCTCTTTCCATGTTCATACATCATGCTATGTCTTCCAGCATAGCATAGTTTTCACAGTCTTCAACTTTTGTAAATTGCTGTAAATTGTCGATAAGGGAGTTTGGTAATTCATTAACAGCTAAAAATAGAGCTGACTTTAAATAACTTATGATAAAGGACTCATTTTTTTTTTCTCAACTGATTTTTTTATTTAGCTGAAAAATATCCATATTTGTTTCGTTTTGACTGTTTCTACCACCATTTGTTTCATTTTTACTGTTTCTACCAACATTTGTTTCATTTTCATTTG
Source organism: Parasteatoda tepidariorum (assembly GCF_043381705.1). Taxonomy (NCBI): domain Eukaryota; kingdom Metazoa; phylum Arthropoda; class Arachnida; order Araneae; family Theridiidae; genus Parasteatoda; species Parasteatoda tepidariorum. The sequence continues at coordinate 741,926 of NC_092204.1, forward strand.
CCCGTTACGGAGTAGAAGATGTTGCCGTTACAAGGTATTTGTCCATCTTACATTCATGCACAAAACATTTAAACATCTTACATGAAGAAACCTTACCTACGGTGAACACGTGGTTGCAGAGAAATGTGTTTTGAAAGGGGTTCTGCTGTTCGCACCTGTTCTGAACAATACTGGTAAATAGGGAAGTTAAATAACAAGGACCAATGTTGAAAATAATGAAAGATTAGATTAAAGAAAAGTGAAACGGATTTTATTCAAAATCCTGGAAGACTAAATTTTTTTCAAAATTCGAGAGATTCGCCATTTTGAAAATGATTAATAGAGTGGGTGAATTTCTCACGTTAATAATTTTTTAATGCGAGAAAAGAAAAAAATATGCGAGAGACGGCAAAAACATGCAAATCGTACTCTTCAAAAAGGAGTTACTAAATGTGTGTTTTCATTTTGAGATTCAGTTGCTGTAATAAATAATACAGTATTAAAAATATTTGATTTTAAAAGCTAAGTGGAAATCAATCATAAAAAAATAGAACAAAAATTTCTTCAAAAATTTTCATTATTCTCAAATGAAAACAGAGAAATCACAAGCATTTTCCCTCCACTCCGATGAGAGAGAAAATAGTCTTTTGAATATTATGAAAAAAAAAATCCTTTAAAAATTTCTACAGAAAAGAAAACTAAAATTTTTTAATTCCCAAAGGAAAAATCTTTCTGCAAGAAATCAGTAAGGTTCTGCGACAATGTCGCCACAATTCGGCCACAGGGAAGCTAGGATGCCTATTGTAGCATTACGAAGCATTTGAAATTTTAATAGCTTTTGAATAAATTAGAATTTCTTAAAAAGTCTCACATTAAGATCATAAATAAATAAAAAAAATTTCAGCATGTCAAATTTCAACTGTATAGCTGCAGTTCTGCAGACTGCAAAGCTACTTGCATGATATTTTTGACTATCAGTTTAACAATTAATGATTCGCAAATTAGCTATCAAATATTAAATTTTTTTATTCCATCTTACTCCCTGCGCAATTTTCAACCTCATAATTTTTAGTTCGGTTTAGTTTTTCTCGTTTAAGAAAAACAAAGAAAATTAAGAAATTTAAAAAGTGTTATTTACTGAGCATAAGCTGCAAGCATATAGAACTTAGAAGAAAAATTATTAAAATAAAATAGTTTTTTTTTAAAAAATTTAAAAATATATATTCAAAAGACGGAAAACAAAAAAATGAAAAGATATTATATCTTTTCATTTTTTTGTATTTGTTTTCCAGCTTTTTATTATATATTGTATATATATATATTAAAATAATATTTCAGTTTATTAACTTTTCTTCTTCGCTTTTCATTAACCATTAATACTTTCCATGTTTTCTCGATATTTTTAAGTTATATATACATAGTTAAAACAAACACACTACATTTCCAGCATGTGCACAGATTGCACATTTTTTTTCTTTTCAAAACATGAATGAATAAAAGGAATTACTATTCACATGCATGTATGAACTATTAAACAATGGAAGTTACCCAGTCAATTCAATATTTAAAAATTTAGAGGTAAAATGACAAAAAAACTTATTTTTTCTCTTTTCTTGGAATATTAATTACATGATTAAAAAAAATCATGTATGACTACGTAGGGAGTCATAAAAGTAACTAAATGAAATTTTTAAAAAATTATTTAGTTATTATTTGCAAAACGTAAGATTTTTCAAAAAATAAATAATTGTTAATATAGGGAAATACAACATACATTCGCAAAAAGGGGAAGAAAAAAATGAAATAAAAAATATAGAGGTTATATTCAATGTTACATATAACAATTTAAATTTTTGTTAATTCAAAAATATCAATGATTGCAAATGCTCAAGATGTACAAACAGAAGTAAAATAAATCTGAATAAAATGTACATTTTCTAAAGATATTTTTATTTTCAAATCAAACTTTTATTTCAATCTAAATGCTTTGTTTATGCATATTGCCCTTGGTGCTATGAATATTTTAAATGCATTTAACTTTCAGTTTGTAAAATAAAATTATTTGTGATTAAAGCTCAAAAGAAAAATAATCTTCTTACCATGATCTTTAGGAGATGCTGAGCGTCTTTTTCTATAGTCTGAAATTAAAAAAAGGCATGCACATTAAAACTAAAATACTACTTTAAGTAACAAACAGAGACAGAAAAGATATTTATTTTAACAACAGGGTATCCACTAAGCAGACATTTTCTTATTCCATGATATTTCCACATAAGTAGATGATATTTAAGAATGAATTTTATTAAATAAAGGATTACTTCATTAAAACTTCATTACTTCAACCTTCATACTACCTACCATGGCAAGTATATTTACCACCACTATAACTTTGGTATACCATTTGTTATTTTAACTCCAGCTCTGATGAAGTAATATTGAATAAAATTGGTTACAATATGCCTGTGTTTAGGGAATATAAAATAAGTTATAACATATAATTCCTTTTTCAATTTGGATAATCAACTAATATAAATGAGCATTTTCATCTAAATTCAAAAAGCATTTTAATTAATGTAACCTTACTAGAAATAAATGGCCCTTTAAAGTGTTAAAAAAATAACTGAGGGTGTAGCCAAATTTTCAAACAAAAAATAAGCTACGTTCAAGTACTTTTTAAACACTATAATAATATTTTAATCACTTAAAAAAAAAAAAAATAAAGAAATGAAAACCATAATAATTAGGATATGCAAGCCAAAAAACTTTTTTTGTTTGTTATTGATAAAAGTTCTTCATCTATGCGAACATAAAATTAACAGAATGACAAAACATTTACAGGTGTTACAAAACTTACAGGCAATACATTATGATAAAATAACAAAGATTCTTGATGTTATAGGTCAGAAGAAAAAAATTCACATGCAATCTTAAATGTATTTAATATGGAGTTGCTCATTCTATTTTTTAAATTAATAATAACAATATCAAACTATGCAAAAAAAATACTTTATTTCTAAGTTTAAATAAAAATTTATAATATTAATTATAAATGATTACTCAACAAAAACATTTACATGATTAGAATAATTATTGAACATACTGAATTGATAAAAATGTTTAGAGAATTTAGCAAACTAAAAAAACCTAAATGAATTCATATTACAAATGTAAATCAATGAATGGTGCCATATTAATTTTTTCTGTTGGTTCAATTCAAATTTTTAATTTGTTGGTTCAGTATTTCTTTAATGGAACGATTAAAACATTTTTCAATAATTTTAAATGAAGTTACGATGAATATTAAACCTAAATATTTTTGACTAGAGAAAATTAAAGGGTCCCTATAATTACCATATTTAAGAAATTTAAGATAAATTAAATTTTAAATTTCATTAGTTTTTAAATTAAATGATTAATCGATAAATTATATTATTTTGAAACAACAAATCTGAATCGCAAAACATTTCTAAATCCATTTTCTAAGTATTAAAAATAATGAAAAGTCCTTCACATCATACTTTTTTTAAACAAAAATCTTGCCTCGAAAAATTGAGTTTTCTCTTTAAAAAAAATAATAACCCAAAAGTACTGAAAATTTTTATAACAAAACCAATAAAATAAGATTACAATAAAAATCCTAAAATATTTCATATAATTAATGAATAGTTCTTTACGCACAAACGTTAAAAAAATCTTTTATTAAATGAAATGAGGAAACTCTGCAATTGTTCACTGCTCCCAACCCACTTGAAAGTACTTTATTAGTGAATGATTCCCAACTTTAATTCAAGGATTGTAAAACCAGGGGTCTGTCTGGGTTTCTTTAAGAGGTGTTTTGAGGAAAATTCAGACATAAAAAATTTCATTAAAAAAAAAAACATAAAAAATATGGCAAAATAAGAAATTATTTTCACCCTACAAATAAAAATCATTTATGACCGGTAAATTTCCATATATTTTTCCCCATATATTAAAAAGTAATTTTGCCATTGTAAATTTGAACTTAAAATTGTAGCCAAACTTAAAAATCCATATTACATAGTAAAATTTCAACATGCATTTAACAATACTAGAACTAAAAGAATGAGACTAGAACTTGTTCGAATGTTTAGAATGATGTTCGAATTTTGAATTGCTGTATAGTCGTTTCATTTTAAAATACTCTTGGATTTATAGTTTTTTATGGGTATACAAAAACAAAATTTTAAGAGGCAGAGAATCTTAAACCTTGCTTTTTTTAAAGTATTTTGTGAAACTACCATTTTTTCAGACGATGAATTTGTGAGGGTACCGCAAAACGGTAGTAAATTTGCCCTGGACAGACCCGATTGTAAAAAACAATAGTCAAAAATATTATTTAAATAGCTTAATATATTATTTCATAATCTTATATACTCATTCAGTTTTGTTTTATCTATACTAATGTTGTCACACAAAAGAAAAAAATAATCCTATGCAAATTGTGTGATTGGTGAAATATTAGCCACTCCCTTAGAATCAAATATCGTGGAATGTCTGATTCCAAGTGAGTGGTACGGTATTGAATGTTCGAGGATCCAAACTTTCCAGCAGGGAAATAGTAGCTCATGCAATAAGCCAGATTAACTGGGGAAATAAATTTATCAGATTATTATATTGGCATAGTGATACGGATATGATTTTAATGCTGGAACATATAAAATATTATATCTACTTACTGCTGGAATTTCTGTAACTGTAATCATCCTGAAATAGAATTAAAAAAAAAGTAAATACACACATTTAGAAATCATACATTATTGGTGAAAGAGAAAACATTTCTCAAAACAGTATACCATACTATTTTTAAAAACGACTCACTAATAAATATAGTTTGCTCTGCTACATTGTAATACGAGCAAATTTTATTGCAAATGAATAATCATAACAGCAGGGGTGATTGTGATGCAAAGACAAAAATTTGATTTTTAATATATTTGACTTATATATTTGATTTATAATATATTTGACTTATAATTAAATTTCTTATAAATAAAGAATACCAAACTTTTATAGTAACTAATTTAGGAAAAAACTTAGTTCTTACAAGAACCCTGATATTGGATTTTAAAATCGCGTGAACATGAAGCACGATATTGGATATTAAGAACGCAATAATAACGCAAGAATACCAAACTTTTTTAGAACGTTTTTTAGATATAAAGAACGCAAGAATACCAAACTTTTATAGTAACTAATTTAGGAAAAAACTTGGTTCTTACAAGAACCCTGATATTGGATTTTAAAATCGCGTGAACATGAAGCACGATATTGGATATTAAGAACGTGAAAACATAAATCACGATATTGAATTTTTGAATTGCGTAAGTAGAAATCGCGATGCACAAGTTTTAGATTCTGTGAATACGTATAGCCACATAGGATTTTTAACTCGAGTGAATACGAATTGCGATATTGATTTCAAAAACTTGTAAAAACAAATTTAGGTGTTTGATTTTTAAATCATGATGTACGATTTTTAAATCATATTCACAATGAGTAACTTTCAAATCGGGTAAATATGAACATCGAAGTTTGATATTAAAATAGCAAGAATATGAATCACGAAATATTAGCGGATTCCAGCATAATTTCAAATATTAAAAAAGACAAAAATCCGACAAACCAAAAAAATTGAATAATAATAATAAAAGTTAAAGAGTTGCATGCATGAAAACATCGTTAATGTGATTCAAAATTTTAATTTTAGATAAAAGAACTTGATTGTTACTTTAAATATTAGATTGCAGTGAAAATTTCATCAGATTATAAGTTTTGATGTGTGGAAGTTAGTGAATCATTATTCTTGAGATACAAGGAGTTGCACGAAAAATCACACACCCTACTCCTAGTCACTAGACCTGGAGGGATGATACGAAAAAACCGGAATTCCGGGGTATACCCAGAATACAATCACCCCTGATAACAGTTTCAGATCACAGCATAAAAAACTTTATAGAACTGTTACATTAAAAAAAAATTTACCAGTACCAATTAGATATCAATATGTAATATAAATTTGTAAGCGAGTTCAAGATTTCTTTAATTAAAAATTTTGAAAGTAGTGCTTTAATATAATCTGGAAACAAAAACAGAGTGAATATGTTATTTAACAGCTTTGTACAAGTATGTTTCATACTAAAATGAACATAGTAAAAATTTGATAACGTAAAATTGTTAATCGAGTTACTTTTAAATAAAATAACTTAATTCATTTGATTAATAATTAATATAAAAAGATGTTAGATCAAAAACTAAAATTTCTCAGTTTTCCAAATCTATCTTTCGAGAATCCGCATTTGTATTCAGGGTGCGTAGCCAAACCTTTCAACAAAAAAAGCACCTTTTCCGTACTTTTTAAGCACTCAAAAAATACTTTTAAGAACTATATACATTAACAAAATGCAAAATCATTTTCAAAGACTTAACGTGATCATGATTAAATAACTAATTGTTCACAAAGAACTCTTTTCTTGATTTTATTAACCTTTATTATGAAATGATCAAGAGATTTTTCGGTTTGATATCAGAGAGTGCAAAATGAAGCCTGAAATTGAGAATATCTTGCAAAATGCAGTAGAGTTGTACATGAGAGAGCAATAATCTCACTAAACCCAGCTCAGTAGACGGACACAGACTCGCAAGTATTTCATCAAACATGTAGAATGATTGGAGCTTGCATTTGCTATGGACTTACGGTATGCCGAAATATATTGTGGTTGAATGAATTGTAAAAACGTTGAATTAAACTATGTGAAAAGCACACTTTCCTGTAATAGTGGCAAAATCTACATGGTAAAGAAAAAAAATCTCATTTTTGAAAAGGGAAATTTAAGCACTTAATAAAAATACCCCAAAATACCAAATTTTAAAATGATTTTAACAAAGAAATACAGTCAAACCCTGCTATAATGAACACAGTTTATAGTGAACTCCCGAATATAGTGAACGAAATGTTCGCTCCCGTGCCTTGCCACACACGTATAATGTTTTTTGTGGATATAGTGAACCAAAAAAGGAGAGGAAGTAGGATATTATGAACTTTTTTCTGACTTCATCCGATTTATTTTCTTCACTATTTGTTGACAATTTTGAAATTTCTACTTCAAAATAAAAACGTACACCAATATTTAAAACCATTTACAGCATGAAAAGTAGCAATAAGCATTTTTTCTTTATTTGCTTTTTGCTTCATTATTGAATAGGTTCAGCATTCAAAGAAGCCCCAATNTAATTGAAATTTAAAGACTAGATGAAATAGAAAATTTAAAGAATACTTCAGGGGTCTGTCTAGGTTTTTGTGAGAGGTACCTATTTTTTGAAAATTTAGACATAATTTGTTAAAATTAGAAATCATATTAAAAAATCAACACAAACATGGTAAAAATATGGATTTATCGTTTCTTGCGAGACACAAAAATAGCATTTTAGGAAAAAAGTTTTTTGTCAAATTATTCTACCGTTTTTGAGTTGAATTTGTGTTACTAAGTTGTGCTACCGTTACATACAAAGTTTAATTTGTGAAGGTACTGCTAAACGCTAGTAAATTTGGCTTGGATAGACCCCTGTACTATAGCTATTAAAACAAAGTTTCAATTAGTAAACCATAATTTTAATTTAAAATTGTGATGTGTTTATAAATGTAGACATTCATCAAAAAATAAATAAATATTTAATTTATATATTTTTTTATTAAAATAATTATTTTTAATTCTATATATCAAAATAGATAAGTTAAGCCAAAAAAATTTTTTTTTAAATTCTATGTACTCATTAAATTTTTTTTCACAAAATTTCTTTATAGAAAATCAGATAATGTCAAAGATACTGTAAACATATTATAACCCTACTGCTAACATAACCCTACTGCTTCAAATAAACTTTGAAGAGAAGAATGACACTATATCAGGAAAAAAATATCTGAATTCATCAGCCTTTTTTTTTTCTTTTTCTACTTTTGGCATATTAGGGTAATTTCCTTTTAATATAACCTCAAGCTTCAGAAATATACATTTTCCACCAATAAAATATAATGTAGATTTTAATTCTAGGATTTTTCATTCAAAAGGTGGAATTTTAATTAACGTTATTTGCATTATTTTTTGAAAAAATCATGCTTATTAATTACTTTCTACAGCTATGCAAGTCTATATTAAGACAGCATTAAATGTTTACCTTAATCTGTACTTTCAATCTCAAGAATCAAAACATTTTAAAAATGTAATTTCAAATGTGTTGGGATTTAACAAACACCAAGAACGAAAGTAATTTCGTTAACTAAAATTAATTAATGCAGCAATTTATTTAAAATAAATTTTAAAACTAAAAAAACAAAATAATAGAAGTATCAATAATTTAAAACACTGATTTTTAACTTTTAAAATCAAGATATATATTTAAAAAGAAATAATTGATTTAAATCAATGATTTTTTAAAAAAAATCATTTGATTTAAATCATGATTTAAATCGTGATTTAAATCAAGCTGATTTAAATCAACAAACCCTGGTGCATAGTCAAAATATTCAACAAAAAATAAGCACCTTTTAAGCACTTTTCAAGCACTCAAAAAATATTTTTAAGCACTTTTCAAGCACTCAAAAAATATTTTTAAGCACTTTAAGAAAATATCATAATTGGCAGGGTTGGAAAGTTTTTGACAATTGACGATTTTATCTTGTTTTAACCGTCATGTCAAAAAAAAAAAAAACTTTTGGCATTGTTTTTGACAATTGTCAAAAATCATGAAATTTTGAATCATATAAAACGAATGACGTTTTCATACGCTACGGACTGACAATAAACCAAAATAGAATGGGGTTGAATGAATTGTGAAAACGTTGAATAGAACAATGCAAACGGTATCTTTTTGTATCATAATTTGAAAGTAAAATCAACAAAGTAAAGGAAAAATCTCGTTTTGAAAAAGAGTAAATTAATCACTTTTTAAAAACACCCAATGAAAGAAGCACCTTCAAGGGATTTTAAAAAACGAAAATAAGCACTTTTAAAAAACGTTACGCACCTTGTATAGATCTCAAAGATGTATTGTGGATATTTGGGCCTGTGTGGGGTATAGCTACCATTATCAAAATTATACTAAAACAATGTGATTAATGCCTTTTAAAACATTTTCAACTTTAAATTTTTTTCAAAGGAGAAATTCATATTGAAAGATAAATGTATAAACAAGTTGCTTTTTTTCAAGTAAATATTTGTTTACCTAAATCCTATCAAACCCCAAAGCAAGTTTTCCTCTGAAAAAAAAATATAAAAACTATATAGATAGATATTAATTTACCTTTTTATACCTTTCAAAAGCAATTAGCATTTTCTTTTAAAAGACTGTTTCAGAAACAATGTTCATTTTTCCATTCTCATATAGTTGACTACAGAGAGAAGAATTTTTAGTCTCTCCTGTTTACCCACCAGCTATGTTGAAATGTATTGGAAGTTCTTTTTCTACAAAGGATGATTATTGATTTTTCAATTATCATTAATTAAAAATAATATGACTAGCAAATTTACTACTTATTCTAAACCTCAAAATGCTTAAAACGACAACACAGTAAAAATCAATGCAATAAGTCTCTGGCTGCCTAATTCTGTTAAGCAAAAAAACTGCATAAATATTAGAATTCATGATCGGACACGCCATCTGGGAAGAAGATCGGATCCATGTTTATACCCTCTTCTTTTTCTCTCCTCTTTTCAATTCGCGATCGCAACGAACTATAGGGGGTATTGTTGCATGAGACTAATACCTGCGATTTCTATATGAACAGTCATTCAGTTACTCTGGAGACGTCTTTAATGTAGCGTGTAACATTGTAACGTTCCTTCTTTATAGTGGCTTATTAAATTTATAAAAGAAAAATTTTTGATATCCTTTCTTATTCAACCGAAAACAAGATGGTATATCTTTTTTTTAAAGAAGGAACATCCAAAACACATCTGAAAAATATTTGTAAATAAACAGAAAAAAATATGCATCTTCTTATTCGAGTTAAAACCTAATGCCTGAGAAATAAATAGTTTTACTAAATTTAATGATATAACCTGAAAGGCCTATTTAAACTTTACATTCCATAGTTTTANATTAAAAATTATTTTTAAAGTTTTTTTTAAATAAAATTGTCACTTAGGTCCATAATGACGTTTTAGCTGACGTCACACTAGCGATAGGATCAGATTGCGTTGTCCATTAAAATTTCATGACAAGGTGGTTTTAGCTGAGCATACAAGACTTTGCGAAAAGGAACCTTATAACTACCTAGATTTAAGAATATTTTCACCTTGAAACTAGCTTTATTAAAGGATTTTTTTCACGCTTGAAACCCCTTAAGACAACCTCGATTTAAGGTTTTTACATAGAAGGTTGTTTTCCAAGGTTTTGTATTAGGGTAATGTGAGTAGAATAGAGCAGATTGTCACAGTTCTCGTCTTAAGGTTAGAAGGTCTACACGTAAACCGCATAACACACCTTTTTAGGTTTACATTGAAAGGTTTTTGCTGAGTTAAAATAAACCCTATTTCGCTATCTGGGTTTAGATAGATGGAGGTTGGCATTGTCTTTAACACTCTTACATTGGTGACCTGCGGACGTGATATGATCACGCCTACCTTCGATGGATGATCCACATTGAACAGTTCGTAATTGGGACTGCATCGACGTCTTCCTTGCGTTGCTGCTTCAATCTTTCATTTACACACAACAGGATCCTTCATGCACTCGACTGCTACTAGCAACACAGGACACACACAACCATGACCTCAATACAGCTCTTACGACAAACGCTCAAAAACTCGGTGAACTTAATACAGTTCTCGCAGTCTTTCGCAAATACGGAAACTAATTATATCCGTTCATCGAATCCTATCCCTAATAAAATTCTGGTCAGGGAGTATTATAGCGTAACTATCGCTACGATTATTAAACATAAGTTCACTTGTATTCACATTTTAACTCGATTCAATCTTGGGGTACTTTTTGATAAATGAAGGCTGATATTGTCGGTAACACTCTTTCCCTATACCCAGAAGGCATGCAACCTTACGGCAATCTTGTGTCGGATTTTAATTTTTATTGTCACAAAAATGTTTGCACGAAAAACCTTTTTTCAATAAAGCAAAAATATTGCAGTTTAAAACCTTTCATCATTAAAGCATGAAAAATTATTTTTCAAGGTTTTTTTAAAAAATATTGTCATATTATTTTTAAAAGTAAGTCCATAATGACGTTTTAGCTAACGTCGCACAAGCGATGAAATCAAAAGTTGCATTGTTCATTAAAAGTTTATGACAAGGTGGATTTTAGCTGAGCATAACAAGACTTTGCGAAAAAGAAACCTTTTAGTTAACTAAATTATTCTTGAGACTAGCTTTATTAAAGGATTTTTACGCTCTTGAAAACCCTAAGTCAATCTCGATTTAAAGTTTTTAGGTTGATTTCCAAGGTTTTGGATTAGGGTATTGTGAGAAGAATAGAGTAGATTGTAACAGATCACGTTTTAAGGTTAGAAGGTTTACACGTAAACCGCATGAAAAACCTTTTCAGGTTTACATGAAAAGGTTTTTGCAGAGTTAAAATAAACCTTATTTTGCAATTTGGAAAGCCTTTTCTAAAAATACACTATTAAGAATTAGTTTTTTGAGTCAATGAAAGAAATTAAAAGGTAATTATTCGAGTTTACTAACCTAGCGGTCAGGGGTTCGAACCCCAGCGGAGCATTTATTTCGCACTTTATTTTTAAAAACATTATAAACTTACTAATAAACTACTAACCACTTATTTTTACATTTATATAGCTTTTTACATTTGAAATTTAGTAAATTATATATTATTATATATAATTTAAATTTAAATTTTGATTAAAAAAATTTAAAAAATTTTTTAAATGTAACATTTTGATACGTTTATAATTTAATATCCATATACATTAAATATAAATATACTTCATATAAACAACTGTAGCGTCTTATTTTTAATTTAATAAAATGAAAAAAAAATTCTATTTTAGTTTTCTTTTCGTTATAAAAAATTTAGAAGTTAAGTTTTACTAAACATTTTTAATTTTAAAAATTTTAAATTTCGACAAAAATATGTACTAATTAATTGAAGAAATATATTAATTTCTAAAATCATAATGACTAAGAATTTTAGCTGTTTATCTGATATTAACTAATTTTTAAGTTAAAAATGGAATTACTAAAATTGTATTCAGTTCTTTATATTTCAAATTATTTTAATTTCACGAGCAAATTTTGTTTTATATAATTTTATAACAAAATAAAAATAATTTTTACTTTAAAACACATACATATATATGAAGTAAATCTTTATTTTTACATCGCTAATTTGTTTAGCATTGATATGTTTAACAAAACCAAGTTAGTATGTGAAGTCTAAAATATTTTAGAATATATTATTATTTTATCTAAAAACAATATGCTAGTAAAATAAAAATAAAGTCTTTTCCTTACTCTATACAAATAATACTTCAGGAAAAATATCGTAACAAGGATTACGATGATTTAAATTAGTAAATTATTCTGTTTAAATTTTAACAGTAATTTGAGATTGGTTATCTATAAAGAATTAGTATACAATTTTAAATTAGAAGAAAGCAAACTTAATTAGAAAAAATCTGTACCCAGAATCTTTTAAAAAAATTTGAAAAATTTAACATGCTAGTCGCATTAAAAGTCAGTTTTTTTATGGAATACTTTCGCCAAATTTATTTTATATATAATTACAACTAGATGGCAGCACCAATTCGATATCTCGACTCCAACCTCGATATCTCGAACTTGAAGGGAGAGTAAAAAAAAATCGTGATACCGAAAATTCGAGTTATCGATGGTAAAATTAAGAAAAATGCTCTTTATATACCTTATTTACTATTCCATATTTATTCTAAAAACACATTTTACACTTTCATTTAAAAAAAGATTCAATTGTTGTTTGCTTTAGAGATGTGTAAGAAAGTTTGCCTATAACACTTTCTAAGTGAACTATAGCTTTTTAAATGTCTCCTCCAACTTATTCGGCTGCCTCTCAATAAATATCCTTGCAGAAAGTGCTTGTTTGTTAGTAACATTTCGATTTCCTCATCCTCTTCTTCTGATAGTTCACAAGAAGCTTTCGTTTGAGCGATGATATCATTGTCATCCCACTGACCACACACCGTTACTGCATCATCTACGTTTACAAAGTCATGAAATTCCATGTCATCAAGCTTCATGAGTCCGGTCAATCTGTCCCAATCATTTTCGGTGTAGTTTTCAGCAGAATTAACGAATTAATTGATTGTTTGACTACTTTCATGATCTTTAATGAATCCAGCCTTCTTGAAGCCATTCATTATCGTAGAGAAAGGCACATCATTCCATGCCACTGACGTCCTTATGTCTATTTTTAAAAAAAAAGTTTATCATTATGGGAATTGGTTCTCTATTCTTAAAATTTTTCATTTTTTTGGAATATATTTTAATTTTCGGAAGAAGAAAAAAATCTGCTCTATTTATGGTAAAAAAATTCGAGTTATCGAGGGATTAGAAAAAAAAAATTCGTGAAATCAAGTTTTTTTTAACATTGACTGTATAGGAAATTTGAAGGGAATTTTTCGAGATATCGAAAAATTCGTGAAATCGAGGTTCGAGTTAACGAGGTTTGATTGTAGTAGTCGGAGATTTCGGATATCTTATATTTTATAATTCTGTGTGCTAATATGTTTTTATTTATATGTTAAGCGAGGAACAAAGAAAAAAGAAAGGAGCAAAGAGAAAGTTGAAGACGATTAGAATAAAAAATATCGCAGCCTACTTGGACATCAAAGGAAACTTCAATTATTAACATTTATCAGTTATTTATTTATAATAACTATTTATATAATAAAAAGTAAGTATAGTTTCAAATCTTGCGGCAAAGTTTTTAAGTAGTTAAATCTTTGGGTTTGAAGATTTGATAACAGAGAGTAACTTCTTTTCTCTTCATCATAAAGGATTTATTTTAATATATCTAATTTGAAAAAATAAATAAATAGCTTAATAATTTTTTCAGTTTCTCTTAATTTAAAAATGTAAAAATATTTTAACCACAAGCGAGCCATGTAAGAAGTAAATTTTATATACGACACTCTTTGAAGGAAATATGAGAAACTTTTATGTCACATACATCTCACTAGATGGCAGCATCACTAGAAATAGTTATTTCAAACTGACATATGTTTTCAAGTTTAAAGTGCAGCCTTTTTCTATACTTCTCTATGATAAGTAGATATTATTTTCTGTTTATTTTATTTACTAATATTCATACAATAAATTTTTTAATACGTTCCTTTTTTTAAAAAAGAAAACAAAAAGATTCTATGGATGTTTGACTGGTTGTAAACAATGACAAGGTTTCTAAAACCGGAAGAAATTTAGAGAACTTCATACTAGATGGCCCAAGGAAGTCATTTTTACTGCTTTTTAATTTCAATTCGAAAAACAATGATGTATATAATGACACAATTTCTTAAAATTTTGTGACTTAATAATTATTTTTATTGTTGATATTTATTAATCACTTGTTACATAACTGAAAATAACATCAAAAATTAATTTTAAACAAATTTCTTTATACATCAGCTATTCTTTTACAGTGCAGTCATTTTGACTGTTTTTGGGCAATATAGGTATTTCAGTCTTTCTAGTGTTAGTGTTATGTTTACGACGCAATGTGTGAACGGGCTTCTAAGAAGTTTTATTAATGTGATTTCGGTTTCAATTTGTTCGTAATTTTACCATTGATAAGAGAGCAATTTATAAATTTTAGCTGGTTGTGAGTCGAGAATAAATTTCAGAAAATAAAATATCACAAAATAAATAAAGTGTAAGTATAGCCATGTCTTCAGTGTAATCCCTTATTTGGCTATATTTGTGTAAAATATCAACGTCAAATCTGTCAAGTCTCAATGTCCTCCATGTTCCCATAACAAATCAATTCCTCTGGAGGTACTGATCCAGGAGTTTCCTTGTCTTCTGGATTGGATTCAGAATGACAAGGCTACGGAGTTGAACATTAGTAGTCGTAAACCCAAAATAGGGTCGGCTTCTCAACGACTGTTATATTGTAAAAATCATTATAGCAGACTCATTATAAGATTCAAATTAAAATTCGCTCTCATCATTTCAAGAGATGGTATTGCTATTTTAAATTTCATGACATGCAGGCTCCTAGAAAATTTGAGATTTTTATTGTAACAAATAAAGCTTAGTATCGGAAAAAATAATAAAAAAAAAACAAGAATTAATTCTCACCATAACAAAAATTATAAACTGGAGAAAAATAGGGAAGAATGCATACCCAAGTCAAAAATTTTGATAGTTTTCCATTGATGGACCACCACAATCTTGATGGTAACCATCAATAATTCCATCATGAACCCATTATATCTTTTGATAGTAACCATCACCCAATGTACGGATTCGGACTGATTTATGATGGTCCGACATAAAAAAAAAATTGTTTTATTGGTATTATTCCAGAGAACCAACAAAAATTTCCATTAAACCATCATAGAATTGTGTAATTGGAACCATCATGGATTGTTGGTCCATGAGAATCAAACTTCTCTTGATTTTTAATCCTCGTAGTATTAAAGTAGCATTTTCCATCATGCATGAAATGATGGAAGTTTCTTGTCATATCGTAAACCATGAACGTATAATGGGAAATGTTGAATGATGGCGACCCTCCAATGATGCTGGACCATAGTGAATCGTACTGAAACCAACATAAATCATCAAAATGTTTTGATGGAACCATCGAGAGTTTTGACTTGGGTAACAAATGAAAATAAATTCGAGTAAAACTAATGATTAAAGACTAGAATATGAGATAACTAACACTTCTGAAACATAGTTTTTTTTCTTCTTAAAAATAAAAGGTGATATTTATACTTTTTATTATTTTGTGTACTGTTTCGAGAGTACTTGGATCACAAAAACTTTGAAACTTACCTCCATTTTAAGGAATACGTGAGTAAACCCTGCTTCTTATTTTTGCTTACACGAAATAAGTCTCGTTATTTGCTTATCGGTGGGAAAAGACAGGTTTTTAATGTACAATGGTGTAAAAAACGAAGAGAAATTTGCAGACCGATTATCTCTCGAACTGCTGGACAGATTTTAATGACATTTGATGTGTGTACATCATATATGGCAGTACTTTTACTTTCGTTACTTGTACCGCCGGAACAAGTAAAATTACGTACTTTTACTTGTACTTCGTTACTTTTTAAATTTAGTACTTTTACTTGTACTTTCGTTACTTTTTTAGGGAAAAAGTACAAGTATTTGTAACGGAAATATCGAATGAAATCGTTACTTTTTTCTAAAACTCGGTAAGCTTTCTAAAAAAAAATAAATAAATAAATAAATAAATAAATAAAAGAAGTAAAACTTGCAGGTGACATGATCTTATATGTAGAAAATCTTAATCCACTAAAAATTTAAAATNGTAGACGGATCATGGGTTAGAGCTCCCTTGTTGTCTGGATAACCACTGGAGGTTCTCGTAGTCTTCCTTTCCATGTAGCGCAAATGCGGGTTAGTTCCATCAATAAGTCCTCCAGGAAGGCAAATTTCTCCCAATACTCGATCCTGGAGTTCCCTTGTCTTCCAGATTGGGTTGAAAATTGCAAAGCTTCGGAGTTGAACATTAGTAGTCGTAAACCCATAAAATTGGGATGGCTGTTCAACGACGGTAATAAAATAAAATTTTCAAATCTGATCTTACCGCTGCTGGATTGCAATAAACGCAATGTCATTCTTTCTATCTCAAACTATGCCCGTTTCTATGCTTTTTCTAAAGCTGACAAGCCTCAACTTGCTTTTAGACCTATTGTCACGAACATTGATACCCCATTCTATAAATCTGCTCGCTATTTAGCGTGTATCACCTCTAACTTCCAACAATCTTCGCGTATATATATATATATATATGGAATTGCCATATATATGGAATAAACAAAAAAAAAAAAGGGTTAATATGGGCAATGGTCCATTCTTACAGATATACAGACCTTGCAGCGCGATTTCATACTTGAAATAAGGCAGTTCATCATTTCCTGTGGCAATTGTCCTGAATGATCCTGCTGCAATTTCATACCTTCCAACTCCAAAGAGTGTTGCGCATGCGTGTGTATTACAATTGTTGAATGGTTATGTGTTTTGTAGTGTTTCAATGCATGTACAGATAAAATTTCATTAAAATCGGTCCAGAGATAATCGACCCGGTCGCCCGGTCTGCAAATTTCTCTTCATCTCTCACAACATTGTAGAATAACGAATGATTTTAAAAGGAGTCACGTGTTGCCTTTGAAGTCACTAAACAGATGACGTCAAAACAACTTTTGTTGGTGTATGAGTTTTGGTTAATAGATGCAAAAGAAGAAAAAAGAAACACAAATAAAATTGTTTTTATTTCTCAAAAAAAATAAAAATGTTTTCTTAAACTAATAAAATTTATCTCAATAAATTACAAATGTCTTTCACCCGTTCACGAGCGTCTTCGTTAAATAGAAGTCTTTCAACTGTCATATACACAAATGTTGTTTTTGAAGAAACCATGTTTTTCTTCTGGTAGGAAAAGAAAATTCGAAAGGATATTCATTTTAATATACACTGTTAAAAATTTCATTCTAAAAAGATGGTAAATAACTGGCAGCTGTCTGTCTGTCCGATTAACCGTAAAGTTTACGGTAAAGAACATTTTTTTCCTTTACTGTTTTGAAACCATTTACAAAAAGTATGGTTATAAAACCATGAATATAAAACTGTACGGTTTTTTTAAGCATTTATTACTAGCCTTATTCCAAAACTGAAGGAAAAAAAAATATTTAACTAGACATAGGAGCTCGGCTTTTCGTCAGGTAATGGGCATTGGAGATTGTCGGACACTAGAAATTCTTCATGTGTTGAAGGGAATGGAGGAAATGGTGTGGTGTCAACACTAGGACTCGAACTCCAGATCTGCCGGTCATAATATTGACAGATAAGCCCTTTCGGCTATGATGTGCACGCAGTTACCAAGAACTTAGTAGGTGATTCTAGTGGGTGCGACAAAATTCTGGTTGTTTAACCGTATTAGGTGAAAGCAGTTAATAAACAGCTCTTCTCAGTTTAATTACCATTTTATTTAGGGTTATTTGACTGTTTTGTTTAAATATAGTAAAATAACCATTCAATAAATTGTTATTTAACCATTTTTTTCTGAGAAATTTCTAACTGTGTATAATATTTTTCTTTTTTTGTTTAGAAAAAAAAGTAAGGAATGAAAGAAAAACTTTTGAAAATAGGCCTTATTTACAATGTAGTCTCGTTTTCACAAACTCTCGAATTTGAGATGGGGCTTGGAATCGTCCACTAAATAGTCATTTCGTGGTGGAGGTAGTGCCGAGTAAGCGTTGTACATGTCCCCCCTGTTGTGAGACGATGTGAGGGGTTGATAGGAAGGATTATAAAAGGGGGAGGAATCGTAGTGAAGAGAAGAGTAGGGACTGTTCTGGTGATGGAAGTATCCATTGGTATTGTAGGTCGTTGCAGCCGCGGCCGGACAATTGTACTGATAGGTAGGGGACTCCAATTTCTGCATGCAACTGGTGGTTATGTTGGGCAGCACGTAAGTGTCCGAATGGGTTGTGGGACTGTACTGAAGATTCCTTGGTGGTATGGGTTGTATGGGAATGGACGGACTGGAGTCTCCGGACGCTGGACTGGCTTGTGATTGGGACGTTGAAGGACTGCTACAAGACGGAACCTGGGCTGGAGGACTCTTCGAAACTTGCTTTTTGGTGGAGCGATTTTTACTGGAGCCATTTTGATTTTGTGCTTGCTGGCGACACTTGGCTCGCCTGTTTTTAAACCACACCTGAAAAGAGACACAAAATATAGCATCCAAACAATATTTAAATTCATAGCAATAAATGCAGAAAAACACACAATGTGATTTTTAATGAAAAGTACATTTCCAAATCGTACTTACAAAAGCAAAATACTACTTATGGATGGTATTTTCGACACTAGAGAGCGCTGCAGGCTCTTTGCTGCCTATACTTCCGGGTTACTGCTTCTGGGGTGTATTTTGAAGCCATTTGGCTCAGAACGTGTTCATTATGTTTTGAGATTCTTTTGAAGAGTAGTTCTTGCAAACGTTGTATTTGTTTATTTATTATTTGTGTTTACAATGAATTGTAAGTCTAAATACTACTAATAAAGATGTCGTTATATAATAAGAAAAGACAGGACGCTTATATTATGTTATTAATGTGAAAATTATAAAGGGTATATAATTTTAACATTAATTTTGAAATAGTTGCGTTAAATAGAAGTAGCATGTGATTTTGATCAATAATAAATATGTAAACCTAACCTTTGAAAAATGAATCGTTATAAAACACTTCCTACCAATTCAATAACATATGCCAACTTTCGAATTTAAACCGGAATTATAATTTATAGACTTAATCTTGCTGCTAAGAGAATATGCTAACACTAACGTGTGCACCAAGAACAAACGGTAATAAGCAAATGGAAAAAGGTCAAATCAGGTCTGCGAGTTCTTTCTAAATCTACCAAAAATGTCATCTTTTTTTTAATAATGTATCTATAAATAACTAAAACGTTTAACATTTTATATAAAACATTTAAAAATTTTAACAGTGAGGACTCATTCATACTTCATTCACTGATCGTAATTTTGACCTGAACCAGAGAACGATAAATCTCCAATGCAGTACCCCCAGAGGTATTGTACACACATACATACACATATATATACATATATTAGAAGGAGGTAACTACATTAAAGCTAAGTCACTGGAGTCAGCTGATGACGAGATTATGTTGTTCTAAATTAAATGATTATTATTTAAAATGAGTGATTGACTTACTTGAACTCTTGATTCTGCCAATCTAATTTGGTTTGCGACTTCTTCTCTCATAAAGATGTCCGGATACCTGGTTTTCTGAAAGAGGGCTTCTAGAATATCTAATTGGGCTCTCGTGAAGGTTGTCCGTTCCCTCCTCTGCTTTCGAGCTCCCTGCGGATTAGCTGCAAAAAGATGTATTGATGAACTACAGTGCTTTAGAAATTTATATATAAATATATATATATAAATTTATAATTCAAATTTTTAAAAAAATGTATAAACTATCTAAGGAAAAAAAATATTTTTTTTTAAACTGTGCAAATTCTGAGTGAACTGCTGATAATTTGCAATATTAATAAAACAGTTTTAAAACTGCTGAGCATTTTAATGATTTTAAAACAATATTTTTAAAACACTTTGTTATTCATGAAAAAACTTTAAAAATTGTTATAAAAAATCCAAATTAAAATTAAAAAAAATCGGCCTTCTATTCGTATAAATAAAAGATAAGCATCTACGTTTGTCTCTTAAAACATTTTGCTAGTATTTTATGAAAAATGCTGCTTAAAATTGAACAGAAAGCTTGAACATTGATTAGGATTTTTAATTTTAAGATCAAATTGACTTGCTAACTAAATTTTCTATAATTTATTTTGTTTTTTTCTCTCTTTAATCTCTTACTCATAATTAAGAATTTTTATTCCTCAGTTGGGTTTTTGAAATGAGTTGTGTGATGCCTCTTCTAAACTACACTTTCTACTCTTATTAAATAATCAAGTAATACAAGTACAAACGACACCGAAAACGACCTCAAAGTCCTAAAACTTAAGAACTGGAAGGGAGTTGCCATGGACAGAGGGAGCTGGAGAAGGCGTGCTGTTGAGGCAGCCAAGGCCTGCAAAAGGCTGCTGCGCTCCTGAAGAAGAAGAATACAAGTATAAAATTTTAAAGTCAATTCCTTCTTAGGTCAACAGAGAAATTTTTTATTTTAGTCACTTCTTATTCAATAATTAAAATTTCCTTTCTTCCATATAAAACTAAAATTAATTCATTAAATTTATTGAATGGCTTAATATTTGAAGAAAAAAAAACTGTATTAACATCGAGTGCATCACCAGCAAGTTTAAAAAATGCACTTGAACTCTTGAGTGGATGAATAAAAAGTATTTTATGAATATTTGAATAATAGAGAGAGAGAGAGAGAGAGAGAGAGAGAGAGAGAGAGCGTGAACTAATAGTAGGAATTGGGTATACTATAGCCTACGTCACAGATCGTGTTATTCCTACTAAATTTAACCCCTGAACGGCATTTTCTGCGAACCTGATTTCTAGCAACAAGTAAAAGCATCAAACGAAGTGTCTTGTTATAAGTCGCTACTCGCCAGGTTGGAATTGTATTAGTCTAGTTCCTTTGGAAATAATTTATATTGTTGTTTTACCGAAGTTTATGAATTTAGTAAGCATATTTAAAACTCAGTTTATTAATTAAACTAAAAGGTAAATGTTATTCCTAGTAAGTGGAAGTAGTTGTGCTTTTTTCATATTATACCCAATT
>NC_092204.1:763535-768240 GCF_043381705.1 Parasteatoda tepidariorum
TTATAATTCAAATTTTTTAAAAAAAATGTATAAACTATCTAAGGAAAAAAAATTTTTTTTTAAACTGTGCAAATTCTGAGTGAACTGCTGATAATTAGCAATAATAATAAAACAGTTTTAAAAATGCTACGCATTTTAATGAATTTAAAACAATATTTTTTAGATACTTTGTTCCACATGAAAAAACTTAAAAAATTGTTATAAAAAATCCAAATTAAAATTAAAAAAAATCAGCCCTCACTATTCGTATAAATAAAAGATAAGCATCTACGTTTGTCTCTTAAAACATTTCGCTAGTATTTTATGAAAAATGCTGCTTAAAATTGAACAGAAAGCTTGAGCATTGATTAGGATTTTTAATTTTTAGATCAAATTGACTTGCTAACTGAATTTTCTATAATTTATTTCGTTTTTTTTCTCTCTTTAATCTCTTACTCATAATTAAGAATTTTTATTCTTCAGTTGGGTTTTTGAAATGAGTTGTGTGATGCCTCTTCTAAACTACACTTTCTTCTCTTATTAAACAATTAAGTAATACAAGTACAAACGACACCGAAAACGACCTCAAAGTCCTAAAACTTAAGAACTGGAGGGGAGTTGCCATGGACAGAGGGAGCTGGAGAAGGCGTGCTGTTGAGGCAGCCAAGGCCTGCAAAGGGCTGCTGCGCTCCTGAAGAAGAAGAATACAAGTACAAAATTTTAAAGTCAGTTCCTTCTTAGGTCAACAGAGAAATTTTTTATTTTAGTCACTTCTTATTCAATAATTAAAATTTCCTTTCTTCCGTATAAAACTAAAATTAATTCATTAAATTTATTGAATGGCTTAATATTTGAAAAAAAAAACTGTATTAACATCGAGTGTTTTCCCCAGCAAGTTTAAAAAAATGTACTTGAACTCTTGAGTGGATGAATAAAAAGTATTTTATGAACATTTGAATAATAGAGAGAGAGAGTGCGTGAACTAATAGTAGGAATTGGGTATAATATGAAAAAAACACAACTACTTCCACTTCGAAAATTTTACTAGGAATAACATTTACCTTTAAATTGAATTAATAAGCAGAGTTTTAAATATGTTTATTAAATTCATAAACCTAGATAAAACAACAAAATAAATTATTTCAAAAGAAACTAGACTAATACAATTCTAACCTGGTGAGTAGTGACTTCTAACAACACACTTTGTTTAATGTTTATTTGTTGCTAGAAATCAGGTTCGCAGAAAAGTCTGTTTGCTAGTTAAATTTAGTAGGAATAACACGACCTGTGACGTAGGCTATAGTATACCCAATTGAAAAGAAGAAAAAAAAAGCAAAACGCGTGGTATCAGACAGCTACAAAAGTGTAATTTTGATGACGTGAACGACACGTGCAACCACGTAATGATCTTTATTGAATTTATTTGACATAGCGAATATTAAATAATTAAACGTTTAAATGTGGGCAATAAACTATTTTCTTGCTCAAACAGAGCTGTAAGTTAGAAGTGATCACTGATGTTATCTTTAAAATATGAGATGAACTGAATCGCTTATAGTAAAATTTAAAACAATGACGAACGCTTAACCTATCAGAAAATTCCATTTCGTTTTTTGCTTATCCCTTTTTAATGAATGAATTAATATTTGAAAAAACTATATTAACATTAAGTGTCATACACTAAATGTATATTTGTACTTGAGTGAATGGCTAAAAAGTATTTTATGAAAGATTGAAAATTGGAACAAGATAATAGGGATAAGGTGAGCTAATAGTAGAAATTGTATAGCAGCGAACAATTTGTTTATATGAGAAATGATTTAAAACAAGCTAATTAATTAATTATAATTCGTCACAAATGAGTACACAAATCTTGAAAAGGATTTAGCAATCACATATATTTCCAAACAAATATTAGACGAAAATGAGTGTTTGCACAGCGATCATAACTTTTTTTTTTCTTTCTAAGACCAACAAATTCATTATTTTTACCTTCTAAAACATCACTTATCTTTGTTCAAGTTATGAAGCAAAATTATTTTTATTTCGTTCATTTCTTTTTCAAAAATTTACTACAGCATCATCAATACTTTTTCTGTTTTTTTTTTTTTAAATTATCAAATGAGGTATTATGCATAAATAGCAAAAAATAATTTGAACACTAAAGAAGGATTGTCTTGTATTAATTTTTTTATAGCATAAAATTTCACCTTACCAAAATCTTGACGACGCAAACGATTTTTTATCATTTTTGACTTATGTCTAAAGTTCTAAAACTTTTTACACGAGAGTTCGAATTTTGAATAGCATTCATATATCACTTATAATTTGAGCACATAATTTTCAAAAAAAAAAAAAAAAAAAAAAAAAAAAAAAAAAAAAAAAAAAAAANAAAAAAAAAAAAAAAAAAAAAAAAGAAAAGAAAAGAAAAAAAAAAGAAAAAAAAAATGCCGAAATTTTAAAACTCTGCTAGAATTTTCATTCAAAAATTATGGTAAATTAACCGGCAACAGTCTGTCCATCCGATTAACCATAAGGTTTACTATAAGAAGCATGTTTTACCCTAGCTGGTTTTAAACCATTTACAACTAGCATAGCCTCAAAACCATAAAAACGAAATTAAACTGGGCATATAGGAACTAAGCTTTCCGTTAGGTAATGAGCATTGGAGAGTGCAGGAGATTGGAAACTCTTCATGTATTGTAAATAATAGAGGAAATAGCGTGATGTCAACGCTGTGATTCGAACCCCAGTTCTTTGGGTCATAAGACTGCCAGAATAGTCCTCTCGGCTATAATATGTTTCCGCAGTTGAAAGGAATTCTGGTTGTTAAATCATATTAGGAGAAAACAGTTAACAAACTGTATTTCCTCACAGTTAACAGTTTGATTACCATCTTATTTATGGTTATTTAACTGTTTCGTTTGAATATAGTAAAATAACAATTAAATAAATTGTTTTTTAACTATTTTTTCCCAAAAATTTCTAACAGTGTATTAGACTAGAAGAATAATCTATAATTTTTTTTAAAAAATGCATGGAAATGATAACACTCCACACATCGAGCAAGTTATTCAAAAACAGAAATTAATAACGATCGCTAACAGGTGTCATTTTGGATTGAGAAATCAACTGAAATCAGAGCTTGTTTCCTTTAAAATTAATTTAGATAATACTTTAATTAAACCTGTATTACTTTATGGCAGCGCCTTCCAATAAAACTGAGGAAAATAAACCACTCATTTTTGATAGAAAATTACTCAGAGCCACCTTCGGAGCTGTTGAGGAAAACAAATATTTATTGGATTCTGTACAATTATGAATTATACGGAACCAAACATAATTTCAGTTTTATTAAGTTCTATAGAATAAGATCATATCAATAGAAAGAATGAGGGTGTGACTCAGTTGAGAGGACCGCCATAACGAGGAAGAAACTTTTCGCCGCAAATTCTCCTTCATTACTAGTTTAAAACTTAAAAGAAAGAAAAAGTAAATTCAGTCATGAAGTTTCAATGGTTGAAGAAAAAAAATACTTCAAAATACTAAAACGCAAATGAATTAATCAAAAGAGAACTTCTCATTTGCGTCATCCTCGGTTACCTTCTCATCATTTATTTTCATTTGTATATTTTAAAATGTTCTTTTCAGTATTCGAAACTTCCATGGCTTACTCTAGGTTTGTCTGAACTCACTTTTTCTACACTTTAAATTTTAAATGAATAATAAAGGAGAAAGAGAATGCGCGAATTTATGGTTATTTAACTGTTTTGTTTGAATACGGTTCAATAACTATTCAATAAATTGCTATCTAACCATTTTTACCAGAGAAATTTCTAACAGTGAAGACAGAGGAAAAATAGATGAAGAGGAAAATTTTGGAAAAGAATGTCCCTCTATAACATAATCAAATGAGATACACTTAAAAATTCATTTGATTCTTCATTAGATGATTAGAAGCATTGAATTGCATTTATACTTCTGTGTAATAATTTCACTCTGCAGTTGAAGCTCGCAGTGAGGGTTAGTCAGCAGCCGTGAAAGCACACACAAACACGTCCATAAGAGGGGGAGGAGTGACGTGTACGTGACATACGTTACAGTTAAGAGTCCGGAACTGAGAAGAGGTGAGTTTTTGTGGAAAAAGGTATTATCTGTTGAGCGGATCTAATGACGTTTTTCACATTTGTTTAGGCTTCTCGAATTTCCACGACACCTACTTGAAATGCGTTCTGCAGCACCGGAGCCTAATTATATCCACCACCACCACCCCCTTTTGTTATATTGTGTTTCCGCCAACTTCTACGGAAATCCCCTCTTCAAGTTAAATGAACTCTTCTATTAAAAATGACCTTTTTTAAGTTAAAACACCCAAAATAATATAAAGATGCCTATGAGATACTCAAAATAGGCAATCCAATTAAGATTCCCAAAATATACTGCGATGGGTGAATATGAGAAGATTGGGGGGTCTCATTCACATAGTTCCTACTTCCACCCCCAAATATATATACACAGTCAAACTCCGCTGTGGAGAATCTTCAAGGAACCGAAATTTTGATTCACTCTATAAGTAATGCAAATTATTTTCACTCATTTTTCCGCTCCCTTTTATGACACGTTATGACACGTTATATGACCCATCAAAAGAAATAAAAAAACAATGTGTTGACTTTTATTTTTTATGACTCTTCGTCTTGCTTATATATATATATAATATATATAT
>NC_092204.1:768941-836971 GCF_043381705.1 Parasteatoda tepidariorum
ATACATACATACATACATACATACATACATACATACATACATACATATATATATACATACATACATACATACATACATACATACATACACATACACACAATGTTTCAACTACATGATGTGTTTATGAATAGCATTAACAGCTATCAAAATGGTTTGTCAGTGTCGATTGAGAATGGGGCATCGTTGCTTGCTGGTGGAAAGGGGGGGGGAACTCACGATAAATGGGAATGGCATCCTATAATTTTTAACTGTTTGGCTGAGATTTGTTTAGATATTTAACTTATATATGTTTGATTATGGATTGCATCTACATTGGTTTGTTAAATATTTGAATAAATAAAGATACTAGCTATGGTAAGGAATATATTAAATAGAATACATATGGGATAAGGTATTATTTTCTTCTGAAAATGGATAGGGGGTAGAGCAAAAGGAAAGGGTTGTCAGCCCCACTTCTTTTCTACGAGCCTTGCCAGCAATGTTCAAATTCTATTTTATCTAATGATTCATTGCCTTTTGAAAAATATGAAACTCATAAAAACGTTACAATTTCATTTACTCTATTTAATTTTTTAAAAAATTTATTCGATTGAAATAAAACTGCAAGAATATAATATTTTCAAGTTTTAAACCTGGCAACAACAAAAAATTGCTTTTTTGTTTTTTAAAGACAAACGATTTAATTCGTGTTTTAATAAATTAGAGAGAGTTCGTAATTTCCAACGATTTTTGTTTCAATTTAAATAGTTGATCAGAGTTTTTAAAAAATATCTCTAAAAGAGGGAGATTTGCAGCCAAAAATAGTGGAATGGCTGTTTTGTGCAGAAAAAGAAAAAAAAGGTAGGGATGAATTTATTTATTCGAATTTTTGTTCTAAGGGTTTGCCGCTGCGCAAAATTTATGTTTCGCTCACCTTCTTTAAAAGACTCACGCACGGCGATTGGTTAACTGCTCCTCTTCACGCACCTCTAACAACAAAAGAGAAAAGAGAGAACGTCTCTAACGAAGAAAGTTCGCAGTAAGTTACGGCCGCAAAAACGACCTAACAATTTATTAAAAAAAAAAAAAAAGTCAGTGCGAATTCTCCCCCTTCTCTCTCTCTCTCTACCTCTAAGATAATAAAAAAAAGAAATATGCTTGTTATTCTGTAGAATAAACTGTTGGGAGGGAAGAGCTGTTGCAAAAGGAATATTTTAAACATTAAAAAAAAAAAAAATCGATAGTTCAAAAATGATTTTTTTTTTTGTTGTTTAACACTAAACATACCAACACATAGTATATATATCTATTTCGAACATAGCCGGACAAATAACCGGACTTTATGTTTCTCGATTGAATGTAGGAAATATGGATGTTAGGAGGGAAATAAACTAAAAAAAACTGTATTATAATTAAACAAAATTGTATAGTGCAAATTTTCATGAATTGCAAGCACAAAGAATTTTTAATTCATTGCTCAATTTTGTTTCCATTGTACATTTTCCGCAGACATATTTCTTCTAATTATTATTACTTCTATAATTCTTATAATTATAAGAATATATAAGAATTCTTATAATTATAAGAATATATAAGAATTCTTATAATTATAAGAATGTATAAGAATTATAATTCTTATAATTAATGTTATTTCTTCTAAGAACTTGTGCTGTCGTGATTGTTCCGACATTTTTCTGGGTAAAAACTAACAGTTAGTTAGAAATGAAGTAAAGCTATCGAAATAAAATATAAGATACGGATATACCAAAACATTTAGTTTTTTTTCCACCTTTTCTTGCACAAGAAAGGCCAATCTAAAAATTTAGTGTGAATTCACAGTTATTCTGATTGAACTCACTACGGAACACAGTTTTTGCAGAAATGTGCTACTCATCGAATGCAATGCGTTGAACACGCATTACATTGTCATTTCTGATTTGACAACCTTATAGAGCAAATAAATTGTTCTTCTGGTCATATGACCGATTGTGGTAGAAATAGGTATAAGACGAGCATTATTCCAAACAACA
Organism: Parasteatoda tepidariorum; assembly: GCF_043381705.1. Taxonomy (NCBI): domain Eukaryota; kingdom Metazoa; phylum Arthropoda; class Arachnida; order Araneae; family Theridiidae; genus Parasteatoda; species Parasteatoda tepidariorum. The sequence goes on from NC_092204.1 coordinate 770,951, forward strand.
AAAAAAATAATAATAATAGTATACAGGGCTCGAAAAACCGCCCGTCCTCGGCGGTCAAAAATTCCCCGCGGACAACGAATTTCTCGAATCCGACGTCCGCGCGGACGGCCATTTTCCCGTTAATGTTCGTGATACATTTTCAATTTTTGTTATCTTACAAGAGTCTAGCGCCTCAATTCTAAAATGACTCTCCAATCTCGAAATACAGCAACATACTGCGTATGATGGAATGGATGTTTTCTCTGTCTGGGAGTACTGTAGCGTTTGAAAGGGGCTTTTCAGCAATGAACTTACAAAAAAACACATTACGTACTGGTCTTAAACAAGAAGCTGTTAAGCGCAATTATGAACCTACCTAAATGCTAACCCCTTTTCAGANCAGAGGATTCAAAATTTCTATAGCTATGAAAATATAATAATTTTCGTAATTTTATATTAAAAATGAAAAGCAAATTATATTTCCTAAGTAATATTACAAAATAACGCAAAAACACGAGAAAAAAAAACATAATTTTTGTTTTTCGGTATATTTAGTTCACCTTTGCAATATGGGCAAAATGGGGCAGGTTTTTTCGAAAGGAGAAACATTAAAGAAGACAACAAAAAAAAAGTTTAGCTAATTATCTCGTGGAACTTTTTGGAGCTAAGTTTCGAAAGTGATTCAAACATTGTAAAATGTCAAATAATAAGATATAAACTATAAGTTTGTCAAGAGTATTAACAAATCCAACAAATTGAAAAATTGTACTATAATTTCAGACTAATTTCTCAGATAAAAATGTAACAGAAAGGTGAAATTCCCATATATATTTCTGAAATATAAATTTAAAAGTTACATTTAAAATTTTTTATTTAAACAAATTTTTCACAACATTGTACTCTCGTTGGTCCAAAAAGTAAATTATAATGTTTCGACTTTTGGCCAAAGATCATGGTCTTCTGGCCCACTGTTCATTAAATTGTTTGGCATAAATTAAGTCTAGCATTGATGAAACAGTGAAAAAATGCAATTTTCAAAATAATAAGTAATATTTCTTTGGTTTCTAATCTGCGAATGAACTTTCAAAATCAGTGAAGCAAAACTCGATCATTTTAATATATAATTTTCGAACAGTCATTCGGAATGAGTTAGTCATTCAGAATAAAATGTTGCTATTTATGCAAAATGTTGTTAACCAGACATTTATTTCTAGCACTCCCTTTGGTTTTCTTTCTAATTTCTCATTCACATATGATGACGACCTTTTTTTTACACAGATTTGTTTCATTTTATTTTATAGCCGTCGTTGAACAGCCGACCCAATTTCAGGCTTACGACTACCAATGTTCAACTTCGTAGCCTTGTCAATTTGAACCCATCCAGAAGACAAGGAAACTCTTGTATCAGTTGTTATTGATTTGGTATGGGAGCATGGAGGACTTTGCCATTCGACAGATTTAACGTGCATCAGTCACCATTTACTACACGGAGAGTCTTCGGCCGGCCTGGGATCCAATCCACAAACTCTTGGACATGGGCCCAGTGCCCTACCAACCAGCCTATGATTTGAAATGTTGTGGCGTTTATCGGAGTTAATCCAGAAGAAAAAAAAAACATTTGGCCAACGGGTAAACAGTGATACCCATTGGCCGAAAGCGTAATAAAGGGATCGCAATTTTTTCCTTTTTATTTTTGCTTTTTAAAAATGTGAAGAATCTGAAAGTAACAGTTGTTGGGTCTTTCAAATGAAACAATTCTTCTAAAGTGGCTTACTTTTACGAAGCAATTGTTTGAAAATGTCGTACATATATATTTTTTTAATTTTATAATAATCAGGCACTGTGCCGTCCATATATTTTGTATTCAATTAAGGAAATGAATAAGAAAAGAAAAAAAGTTGTGTGAAATACATAGTAACAGAAATGATATTCAGTCAATCGTATTTATGACTTTACGGTTTAAGCGTCTTCTATGAATAATTATTGCTCTTTTTTCTTTTTCCTCCTAGTATCAGATTTCACGTTTGAGTGATCGCGTATTTATCTAGATTACAGAGAAGAAACATCAATTGAAGGAAAAAAAACAAACCTTTTGTTCAACATTCCAGCGAGCAAAGGATTTGACCCCCCCCCCTCCATAGCGGCATGATTTTTCTCAAATATTTAAATTTTGATTTTCTCATTACTTGATTATCAATATGCCCGGGTTATGTTGACTACCCCCCGACATATTGATAACTTTAATATATTCCCATAAAACAGGATGGAATGCGTATCTTAACTTTTTTTAAGAAAGAAGGAACTTATTTTGTTTTGTTCTATTAAAACCTTAATGAGTGTGAAAAATTTTGTACTGTATACCATTCTTACGAAGAAAGTGTGTTAACTTTGTCTTTTAAGGGGTCTCAACTTTGCTGTAAGGGGTTAACTTTGTTATGTAAGGGATGTTTTGAAAAAAAAAATATTGTTATACTAAATTTCTTCTCATAAATTTGACAACAAAATATTGTTTGATACCTCCAAAAACTTCTAGAGTTCCTTAAGCACGTATATTCACCGAAACCTCAAACAATCATTTGTTCTCAGAATTAATATTTCGAGCTTCCAAGTTAGATATTTTCAACTAGCCCCTTAATAATTGGTATATGCCTCATTTATGATAAATGAATTTAATAAACTGATTAAATTTAATATTATGGCTTTAATTAAATAAACTGATTTTAGTTAGCATTTAGTTTATTCAATTTCAGAAATCGTGCTATATTTAGATCATAATTTTTTTCAANGTTGGGCATAACAATAAAAAAAAGGTTTTTTGTAGCTATTCAGAAAACCGGAAAAATCAGTTATCCGGAATAGCGATGGTCCCGATCGTTCCGGATAATCGGTTCTCTACCGTATTTAGATCATAATTTGTTTCAAAAAAAATATTTTTCTTAAGAAAATTAAATTTTTGAAGTTGAAAAAATGTGTGCATATATATATATATTTATCTTTTTAAAGCATTTCCAAGAGTTTAGTTATATCACAATAGCAGACATTTGTTTTGCTGCTGCAAGTCGTTTTAAACATTTTTGTGACTTACTTATGAAAAGAAGAAAACAAAATAGATAGTTTTAAAAATTCTGAACTCATACAAAAATAAAAATAAAAATGTTAAAAATATCGAAATGCAAACAATTTATTGCGCAATCTCTCGACCATCCCTTGATTCCGAGCGATAATTTGTACCTGAACTCAACTTTAAATATTCATTTCAAAAATAGGTGCCATAAAAAGGATTTCTTTCAAATGAGTTCGTTAGTATATATGACTGGAAAGGAATTGTATCCGCAATAAGAGATTCGATTTTATGATTCTGTCATGGGAAGAGGGTGACAAATTGGAATCTCTCCACCTGCTGCTCATTGCTAGAATTTTGTTGGGGCGTTGCCATTTGGATACAGCGAACTCTCGCTACTACGATATCCGATACAACTCCCTCTATTACAATAATGTTTCGTGGTCCCGACGAACCTGCATATGAATCCACCTCTCTATAGTGTGGTATTCTCTGAAGCAATAAACCCTTGTAAAACGATTTTTTTTTCAACCTTATTTTCTCCATTTATCCTTATTTTCTCCATTATTGGTGTTTTCAGATAATTTAAGAAAAATCCTACTTTATCATATTTTGCCTTTTTTTCCCTGTCTTTTCTGACAAGAAAAGACTCACTGCTGATGATGTACTTATCTTATTTACAGTGAATGGAGTGAATGAACACCAACCCAAGACCTTCCATTCTTAGAATTGCCTCCCCTATCTCTTAAGAAGTCATTGATTTCATATTTAACCATAATTACCTCTCTGCGAATTCAATCCAAATTGATTTAAATTTTATGTAATATATAAATAGATTTATAGTTAATACCTATATAACATTAAAATTAAAAAAAAGAAAAGAAATTATTATTGTGTTCCCAAAGTATGTAGGCCATCGACACATTCCTCTGCAGCACTCTATTTATTGGGTTCCCATATCAGTGTTGTAGCGAGGTTTTGCTGTAGTTTGGTGCAGAAGAATTCTAGGTAAATCTCCGTCACGTGTTCTTTTTCTCTCCGTACTTATATGTATATTTGTGAATCAAAAGAGGAGAAAAACGGCATCGCGTGTCTCTTAAAAAGAACACGCAAAGTATTCTATTACAACAGAAAACAAATTTGTATCATTTTATCCAAACCGTGAAAAGAGACACTCAACGGACCATCCTATTAACACACGCAAAAAGAAGTTCTCTCAGTACAACCACAAATATTGAATCAACGTTTTACGCCACATTTAAAATTGTGATGGCTGACAATACCCATTGGTAAAATGGTTGTTGTCTAATTTTCTTTTTACCATCTTTACGTGTGATATTCACCTGAATGAATATTGAAAACGATCCAATTTGAACTGAAGGTCAGAATTTCTGATTCATAATTAAAACAAAAATAGCGTTCAAATGATGAAATTCTCTTTTATTCACAACTCAAGCATTTATGGGATCTCTCTGGTCCCCTATCACAAAAATAAACCCAACCACTTATTGCGTAACAAAATTAAAAGTGAAAAAAATAATTCTAAAAAAATTATCAAGTAGCAGCGATCGCCATGCAATGACGACGCATGCGCACGTTGAACACGATTGAAAACTGTGATGACGTCCAAATAAGGTGCGCGCACCATCAAACCCAAAACAACACCCATTTTTTCAATGGGTAATAATAGTTAATGAAGGGGCTCTTTATTTTCCCCGTCATTCATTAGCCTTCATCCGTTTTTTCAATTCCTACGATTTGCTCACACCCTCCTTCTATCTTGTTCAAATGTTCAATTGTTCATAAAATTCTTTTTGTTCATCGATTCAAGCTCAAATTCATTTTTCTAAAAACTTGTAGTGGATGATACTTAATGTTTATATAGTTTTTTTTTCTTTTTCAAATGTTGATTCATTCATTAAATAGGGATAAGCAAAAAACGAAATGGAACTTTCGGATGGGTTAAAGCACTAGTCATTGTTTTAAATTTTACTGGTTGCGATTCAGTTTTTCACCTATTTAAAAAATAACATTAGTGATGATTTCTAACTTATAGCTCTACTTGAACAAAAAAAAATAGTTTATTGCTCGCATTTACATATTTAATTATTTTATAGACATTGTGTCAGATAAATTCAATAAAGAACATTACGTCCAAATAAGGTGAGCACGCCATTCAACCCAAAACAACACCCATTTTGCTAATGGATAACATTGTTTTAAAAAATCTTTCCACCCTAAAAGTAAAGCTATATGAATAATTTTCAATTTGAGCAAACTTTTGAGAGTTGGAGCAACTTTTAAGATATTACATCACACACACCCTTTTTTTTCTATAGAACTGCAACTTTGGACATTTTGCTCCATTTTCAGAAGGAGCAGCGAGGACTTCAATAAGAGTCGCAAGCTGTAAAAATAAGTGTCATTTTCATTTGAGTTTTCATAAAAGAGCCTCAATTGGGAAAAATGCCACGGCGGAAATTTTTCTTAAACTCTTTGAACCAATAGACAAGTGGTTTATAGGACACGGTGTGGTGACTTTTGAGCATTTCCTGGTTGGCGACAACAAAATTTCTTGACTCTCTTTCTTTTTTTTTTAAAAATATTCTTTTTTCTTTTCTTTTTTTAATGCGTTTTGTTTCCCAAAGAGATAAAAATAAGAAAAAGGAACTTGTGGGATGTTAATAGGGGAGTCACGTCCTCCCAAAGAGGTAATAATCGTCTGGTTCGATTCTTTTGACTGATCATTCGATTCGATTGAAAAAAGAAATGTTCTGTACCAGGAGAGAACTCAGAATAAGGCTTCGGGGTCCGCACGCGCCGCTATTAGCTTTGGAATTCAATCGATGCAAAAACATGAATGCGTTTTGAGGTTCATTTAAGCTTTTTTCCTCGTTTTCCATCAGCTCTTATTTCTGAAAAGATAAATTATTTACTTTAAAAAAAACAATTCACTTTATTTATTGTTTAATTGGACAGTTAAAAAAAATATTTTTAGTAAAGCTTATTATACATTGACTAAAAATTCAAACCCTAACAAACATATAACTATAAAATTCAAAATAAAGAATAATATTTAAAACCACGTTTTTGTAGTGGAGAATAATAATTAAAAAAAAAAAAATTGAAAAACGAGAAACGTGGGGCGCATGAAATACATAACAGTAATGTTATATTAGTGTGTGTATGTGTGCTCTTGAGAATATGTGTATGTATATCTGTAATTGTAATTGTATCTGAATGTGGATGTGGAATATGTTTGTGTATATGCATATGTATGTGGATGTATATGTGGCTGTGCATGTGTATGAGTAAGAAAATGTGTATATGTATGTGTATATGTACTGTTATGTATTTCATGCGCCCCACGTTTTTCGTTTTTCAATTTTTTTCTTAATTATTATTCTCCACTACTAAAACGTGGTTTTTAAAAATATTACTTTTTATTTTGAATTTTTTTATTTTAAACTATGATTTTTTTAATTTTTAATTTTTATTTTATATTTTTAAAAAATTATTATTTTTTAATTATTATTCTTCACTACAAAAAACGTGGTTTTTAAAAATATATATTTTTATTTAGATTATTTTTCTTAGTCAAGAGTAGTCAAGACTACTACAAGACCACTACTAAAGTAATAGAACTTTTATTTTAAATTAGGGATACAAAAATCTTTATAGAAAAACAATACTTTTACGACTTTCATTAGTTTTATGCTGATGACAACCAAAGCAATCTGGAAATGAAGGAGGAAAAACTGGATCCTACCATGTGATTTTTCAGCTAATAAAAATACTCCGACAATGAAAATCTTTTCACCTGACATGTAATACTAATTTGAAATAATGGAATCGACAACAAAAGACAATCTCGAAAATAATTTATTTTCTAAAATTTTAATTTTATTTTACTTTGTATGTCTTTTTTCTCTTCATTTTCATGCATTGTCATCCAATTCTGAACTATGTGCCAAATTTGAAATTTGTAGCTAGTCGGGAAGTTAGTTTAAAATCGATTACAAAATTCCACCCGGACAGACATACACGAAGGCAAGTTTATATAAACGTGGTAAAATAGCACTGTTCTGTTTCAGTTCTATTTCCTGTACTTCTGGTGCACCCTACCCTTTCTTGAAGTGTATCCATGATGGGCCCATGAAAGCTGCAGTGCAACGGGAGAAGAATATAAGTACATCCGAGGCTGAATAAAAGTTTTACTGGCCTTAGAGTAAGGATATTACTGGCCTCATCCTCAAAGCACAAAAAAACATTACTTTTTTCAATTCCTACTTATTAGTACGCACTCTCCCCATATATCTTCTTCAAATCGTTCATAAAATACTTTTTATTCATACACTCAAGTTCAATGACATTTTTTTAAAAACTTGCTGTGATGTTGATACTATTTTTTCAAACATTAATTCAATTTAATTGATTCATTTTAGTTTCACAGGGGAGAAAAGAAATTTTAATTATTTAATAAACTAAAATAAAATGTTTCTTTGTTGACCTTATTCACTTTAATATTTTTTTATATTACTCGTTTTATATTTTATTGCAGAAATTGTGAAGACCCCATTAAGCAAAACTGTTGTTTTTATATGCATTCAAAAAAGTTGTTTTGTTGTAAAAACGATGATAAGCAATGTATATTTCGTCCTCCCTCTCTTTGCCCTTCCCCCCGCCCCTACGATTTACTACTTATAAGTACGACTTTGACTGCATCACATTAATATTCAGTGCATAATTCTTCTCTTTTTTTTAAATTGTCACGCAAAATAAAAATATCTGCTAATGTTTCGCATAAATTCTAGCATTTCTGAATAACTCAATAGAGTTAACATGCGTACCCTGTTTTTATGCTAGTAGTGGGGTAAAATCGGCTGGTTTAACTTGTTGCAGAAAGAAAAAAATCATTTGTAAAATCGGTAGTACATCAATGAACTTTCGAATATGACATTGTGTAAGACTAAACAATGAATATCTTGATTAAATCAGTCAGTTTCTAGGTCACACAATTTAGTTCTAACAAGCCTTCGAATCCTACCCCCCCTCCCAATCAACCATCCATTCATACATCTTTCCATCCATAGATATATCCATACATACATCGGTCCATATATATCCATCCATACGACATCCTTACATAGATCCCTACAATGCAAAGATCCATACACACATCTATACATATTCCTGTGTAAGACGAAACAAATTTAAACAATTTGACTCATTTATACAAAACAAGTAAAACAAAAATTTTTTTTCCATTTTGTAGCGTAATGTGAAGATTATATAGCGAGTAATTATTATATACCTGAATCAAGTATTGGGAGAAGTTTGCCTTCGTGTACAGCTCTTCAGCATTTTCATGGGGCGTATATTCGCAGTAAATGTACACAACGGAAAGAATCAAAAAGTTATGTTTAAGTTGACATGTCATTGAATTTAAGAGTTAAAGAATCTAAAAGTTAATCAAAATCATCAGCAATACGCTCTTATAAATCTCCACAGTACACCTAAATGAATCTAGGGAAATGAACTTTTGAATATGTCAATCTTTTCTTTTTCAGAGTAACGCTTTCTCATTTTATTTTTTTGTCGGCAGACCTTGTGACCGTTCTTCCGGAAAAAAACAAAAATAGTGTCCCCCCAAGGTTCTATTCCACGGAAAGAGCGTTTTGACACAAATGTGTGCAATAATAATGGCAATAACAACAACTGACGTCAATTATTGAAAAATATCCCGAAATAAAGAGACTCTTTCATTTTCTTCGGTTGGATTAATACGATTTTATTAATAAAAATTGGGTTTATGTTAGAACCACATAATGTCAAACTATTTTTGTTTTTGTTTTTGTTTAAACGGACAAACTATTTCAGTGTGCTAAAGTAGATCATTTATTCTCCTTCCGAATTTTAAATATTAAAACTGTTTAGAAACAAGCGCACATTATATCAATGAACGTGATTCCTTTGAAATAAGCATTGAAAATAATTTGTGAGATCGATTCAATTTCTTATCTTTTAAATTAATATTAGAAAATTATTATATANATGGGAAACCTAAAAGAATTGCACGTGACATTCAAATCAGAAAATCCCGACATCATCATAGGTTTATCTAAATTTGCATCACTTCGTCCCAAGCATTGTGTTTTAGCAGGCTCTAGTGGTACGCACTGCGTGTGTGTTTGTCCTATTGTGTGTGTATTTTAAATTTAATACGTTCGATGAATACAATTTTTTATATGTATTAAAAAAATAATATAAAAAATCTTATAGGAAGTCAGTTAAAACAACTGATGCATGAGGAAAACATCGAAATTGTGCATCATCATGATTTTTGGTCAAGAATACTGTGTGCTCAGCCAAAAACAGAAGGTTATCTTCAGCAGTGTGTAAATTCTCCAGACACGTCAACTCTTCAACATTTGTTGCTGCAAAGTTTTGAAAGAAAAGGTGTTGAAAATGTGCACTACAGAAAGTGGGTTTCGGAACCTCGAACTTCATTAGAAAATATAGAACAACCAACAGAACAATTCGTAACTAACTTTCTACAATCTTCTGAGTCATTTTTACACCACGCTTTTCTCGCGACACAGCAAGCAAATTTTTACCAGAATAATATTAATGACCCGGAAACTAATGATTGCGTTATTGTCTGTGATTTTGCAGAAAACTATGCTTTTGTTAAACGAAACGCTGTGCCTGTTTTCCACTGGAACAATAAGCAGGCTATCGTTTTTACAGTTGTAATATACAATAATGATGGCGTTGTTGATCACGTCTTGCAATAATTTCAGATTGTTTGCACCACGATTCTGTAGCGGTTTATATTTTTCTCCAAGAAACGGTCAAATTTGTGTCCTCGTTGAGTCGTGATATAGAAAAATGTATATTTTTCGGATGGTGCTCCACAGCAATTTAAAAATTTTAAAACATTTTTAAACCATATGTAATTTCGAAAATGATTTTCACAAAAAAGTGGAGTGGCATTTTATCGCATGGCAAAGGCCTGTGTGATGATGTTGGCGGTACATTGAAGAGGTACGCAACAAGAGCTAGTTTGCAAAAAAATACCGACCCAATTACAACTTCACTAGAACTGTACAGTTGGGCTTCGAAATCTTTATCGTTACCTAATATAACCGTTAAATATGTTGATACTGATACTTATGAATCAGCCAAACTTCTTCTGAAACCTCGATTTGAGAAAACAAACACTCACAGGCTACATTGCATTACGACCGACAAAGACAACAATTTATATTGTTAAGCAATACTCGTCTTCTGAAACTTCTGAACTAGTATCTATATAGACTGTTGATAAAGTGATTTAATTTTATGAAAGCAATCATGTAAGTTCTCTTATGCCAAGTAATGCTCTGCGTGTGTGTTTGTCCTACGCATGAAAACATGAGACTAATGATTCTTGGTATGAAACAAAACTTTGATTTGCTTTTAAAATCAATACTTTCGATGAATAAAATTTTTATATGTATTAAAAAAATAATGAAAATCTCATAGGAAACAACTGATGCATGAGGAAGACATCGAAATTGTGTATCATCATGATTTTTTGTCAAGAATACTGTGTGTTCAGCCAAAACGAGAATCTTATCTTCATCAGTGTGCAAATTGTCTAGACACGTCAACTCTTTCAAAATTTGTTGCTGCAAAGTTTTAAAAGAAAAGGTGTTGAAAATGTGCACTGCAGAAAGTGGGTTTCAAAACCTCGAACTTCATTAGAAAATATAGAACAACCAACAGAACAATTCGTAACTGACTTTGTACAATCTTCTGAGTCATTTTTACACCTTGCTTTTCTCGCGACACAGCAAGAAAATTTTTACCAGAGTAATATTAATGACCCGGAAACTAATGAGTGCGTTATTGTCTGTGATTTTACGGAAAACTGTGATTTTGTTATACAAAATGCTGTGCCTGGCTTCCACTGGAACAATAACCAGGCAAACGTTTTTACAGTTGTAATATATATTATTATAATGATGGCGTTGCCGATCGCAGAAGTCTCGCAATAATTTCAGATTGTTTGCACCACGATTCTGTAGCGGTTTATATTTTTCTCCAAGAAACGGTCAAATTTGTGTCCTCGTTGAGTCGTGATATAGAAAAATGTATATTTTTCGGATGGTGCTCCACAGCAATTTAAAAATTTTAAAACATTTTTAAACCATATGTAATTTCGAAAATGATTTTCACAAAAAAGTGGAGTGGCATTTTATCGCATGGCAAAGGCCTGTGTGATGATGTTGGCGGTACATTGAAGAGGTACGCAACAAGAGCTAGTTTGCAAAAAAATACCGACCCAATTACAACTTCACTAGAACTGTACAGTTGGGCTTCGAAATCTTTATCGTTACCTAATATAACCGTTAAATATGTTGATACTGATACTTATGAATCAGCCAAACTTCTTCTGAAACCTCGATTTGAGAAAACAAACACTCACAGGCTACATTGCATTACGACCGACAAAGACAACAATTTATATTGTTAAGCAATACTCGTCTTCTGAAACTTCTGAACTAGTATCTATATTGAAGGGAGCATCTCGAAAAAGGAAAAGATTAGTTTGAAATTAATAAAAATGTGTATATTACACTTCATTATTATTTTATGTCTTAATTTTAGTTATGCGTTAATATCATATAAAATATCTAAATTCTTATTTATAATAAACAGTAAAATAATAATTATTATTAACTAAAAATATTTATTAATTGTTTATACATTTATATAATAATAAAATATATTGTAATTATTTATGTATGTGGAATATGGCTCGACTATTCTCAAACTCATCCGCTACAACTAGAACACTGTTTTGTTTTGAACAAAGTGTCACACCATTCCAAAAATTTGGAATTAATATCGTTATTGATTATACTTCACACTGTCAAAGTATAAAAAAAAATCAAAAAAGTCCAAATAGCAAAAAAAAAAAATTTTCCTCTTTCAAAAAATGAATTTTTTTTATATTGAAAACAAAAAAATTTTATATTTTAATGTTGACTTTCTTAAAATTTGAGAAAAATCACTTCCAGAAAGTGTATTTAAATATTTTTGTTGTTGGATGGCAATACGTTAAAAAATTACTTGCAAAGTCGTGTGAGCAAAAAAGCGAAATTTTCAAAAATTCGTATTGTCAAAAATATGCAATTTAAACAAAGACGCAAAAATACGGGTCGATTTGTTTTCAATAAAGAACAATATAAAAAAATTTTTATATAATTTTTGGATGATGGGTGCAAATTTTGTATGGATAATATTGTGAATATGTTGCGAGAGAGAGAAATGATATGTTGCGAGAGAGAGAGAGATGGTTTGTTGTGGATGCGGGTCACGTGTGTCGGGACGACCGCAACTCATTTTCAATCAATGATGAGAGCGGTCATGAGACAATCTAATAGAATTAAATTGGTGTGGGCCCATCCCACTCTCAAAATTTTCCGGTGATTGATTTCTTTTTCTTAATTCTTTAATGAGTATCAACCATTTGGGGGGATTGGTCAGATATCCGGCAGATGGCGCTTTCTGGCCTCTTCATCTGTCTCCACAAAGATAGGATGTTTGATATAAATAATTGTAATAATTAATGGTTATTTGAAAGACTCAATGATTTAACTGACTTCCCCATTGATTTCGAATAAAACTCCTGTCGTCTGCGTTTCCGGAAAATAGATTTCCCCACAATTCGAAATCTTTCCTTGAGGAAAAAAAAAATGAAATGTCACGTGCAGTTTAAGTGCATCTTGAAAATTAATATATTAATGTGAATGTAAACAGTCCCTGACCACATTATGAGACGCACTGTAAGATTCTATGTAAAATCTTAATGATCAGGTGATTTCAGGTGATCAGGTGATTCAGGTGATCAGGTTTGCACTTGTTTACGTTTCTTAAGGAATGGGTTAATATCCATATTTCTCTTACACGGCACCAAAAAAAAAGCCTCATTACAACTCCCCGAATGGCAACGTTAGAAAATCGACCAATGATTGCTGCTAAAAATGTCACATGGCAAATCTATATGAGGTGGCTCAACATATAGCGCTTTTAAAAACGGAAGCAATAACCAGAGTGAGCATTATCAGGTTGTTCAATTCAGATTCATGCCCCAAAAACATTATAGTATTTAATTTAAACTCAATTAGGAATTAATTAATTAATTGAAGTGAGAATGCGTTAAAAGGCCGCTGTTGAATTTATATTTTTCTACTGGGAGCTACCTAAGCGTCTAAAAAACGTCTAAGTGTTTGTATTGAATGCATTGAATTTTTTGATTTATGTATGAATTTATTATACACATTTAGTTGAATTTAGGTGAGTAACTGCAATATTTGATTTTATTTTGCTAATATGTTTCTCATTTAGCTAATGTTTTGATTTTTGCACCATGTGCAATCGAAATAGCTAATATACTTTTTAATAGCCAATAAGAACATTGATAGAATTCTTCTACATAAGTACAATACTATGTCTTTGATGATAAAATACTATGTCTTTGATGATAATATACTATGTCTTTGTGCTAGAACATTGTGTTCATTGGCGAGCGAGCGCAGCGAGCCATGGTTCACGGCGTGAACCACATAGGATTGCGTAGCAATTCTCGGGGGTTGGCGAGCGTTAGCGAGAAGGGGGCGGAGCCTCCTAGTATTAGTATATTATAATAATTGGATCAAATGATTAGACGCACTGTAGTGTTTTAATAATGACAAGTTTTGCACGAGTTTATCGGCAATACTTTTATATTTAAACACGCATGCAATGAAAGAGATTTTTCATATACTTCAATGTTCTAGCATTCACAAGCCAGGATAATGACAAATTCGCCCTTTTATAGCATATAACATTACTTTAATTTAATATTTTGGCCTAAGGCGTTTATATTCTGTAGAAAACAACAGGATTTCTTAAAATAACTCAGATAAATCTATGTATAGTTTATGTATTTAATGATTTCAAGAAGCCAGGAAAATGACAACACAAAAACCTACTCACCATGAAAACTTTATTGAAATAAGTTTGAATTGGTTCTTTATTCATGCAACAAGACATGTTCATATAGGATTGAATCTAATTAATCTATTAACATAAGATATTGATTGCTGGCTCTATCTATTTTAGTTATAAGCCACTAAATAAAAATAGCCAGGAAAATGACATATTTTCTTGGGACAAACAAATTATTGACAGAAAAATTTTTTAAACGAAGTTTTTTTAAATAATACCCTCTGCGTATATTCTAGAAATGCTTACACAGGTTGAGATACAAAAAATTAGATATTGAAATATGTATGGAAAGTTTTGAAGCAAGTTACAATTTGAAACATTGTTTGTGACATACCAGGAAAATGACATTTTGAAGTTCAATTAAATTTTTTAACTATACAAAACAGTCACTGCTAGTGCAAAGTCATTTTAAAATGCTGACAGCAATGCTATTTATAAATATTTTTTAAAAAAAAGTTCTTTTAGTATGCTGGTATTAGATCTTGGAGCAAGGGACTGTGTCATATTTCGTGAGAATCCCCCATATATGTATATAAAATTGAGGGAACTGAGATAGGAAAAGCAAACAAGTTTCAAAATGAGCGAAAAATGAAGAAAAAATAAATCTATGGAAGACAGAAAAAAGTTCATACTATCCTCTCCTCTTTTGGTTCATTCGATCCACAAAAAATAATATTACAGCAAGGCACGGGAACGAACATTTCGTTCACTCTAATCCGGGAGTTCACTATGAACCATGTTCACTATAGCGGGGTTTGACTGTACATCTATATATAAACGTTATTTGCACCTCGAATGACATAATTAATATTTCGCCGAATTCTTTTATTGCCGGGAGAGAGGAGATATTTTTCCATGAACACTTCTACGGAAAAAGAGAACAGAAGCATTTCTTCTCCGAAAGTTCATTATCAAAGAGAAAGAAGAAGAAGGGGAGGGGGAAGAAAGAAAGAAAATAATTAGCGTGGCGTGCCACTAAACTCTCATTCAACATCTTTGTTTATTTTTTTAATGAAAGGCATCGAAGCATGACATTGAATTCTGAGAGGTGGCGCCTATTAAAACATCGGGAGCTATTTATAAACGCCTTTTGCCACTCTGGCAACCCCCCCTTTGCCTCTTTATTATTATTATTATTATTTTGCGTGGCAACGGCTCATAGTGTCGACAAGAACGAGAAGAAAAAAAATAAAATTCTCTTCCATAAGGAGTTCCATTAAAAGATCAGTCACACGAAAGCCCAATGGATTGACTTATCTTAATACAATCGAACCTCGCTATAGTGAACTTTCAAGGGACCGAAATTTCGGTTCACTATAACCGGGAGTCCGTACTTTAACTCATTTTCCCGCACCCTTTTATGACACATTATTTAAATAAATGACCCATCAGAAGAAATATAAAAATGATTAAAAAACAATATGGAGTCACAAAAGATGTGTTCACTTTTATGACTCTTCGTCTTGCGTGCAAAAAATGAAGAGATGGGAAACTATGAGATAGAAGAAGCAAACAAGAGAAAATGCTTATGGCTACATTCCACTCCTCAATAGATGATTTTAAAAATCGGTATATGTATTTTACGTAGAAATTTCGAAATGATAAAAAAAATAAAATAAAATAAAATAAAATAAAGAAGAAAAAAATCAGTGGAAGACAAAAAAGTTCACAATCTCCCTTCTTTTGGTTTCACTCTATCGACAAAAAATAATATTCCATGCGTGTGTAGAGTGAGGTACACTGTAAAAAGAATGCTGACATACCTGGATAGACCATTGCAGAGCGGGATGAAGGGTCGAGTGATGTGGCCATCGGACTGACAGAGTATCGGGGGCTGTAGGTGAAGTGTGGATTGGGGGTGTAGGTGGTAGTGGGTGGAGGGCCGTACTGGTGATGGAGGGGCATTTCGGGGCCTCGGTACGCGGTGAACAGGCTACCCGAGGCTCCCCCGTTTCCTCGGGGTGCCATGCCTTCCCCTTGCGTCGGCCACAGGGTGTCTGAAACAAGAAAAAAGTAGAACATTAGAACTAATCACTCGGACATTGTTGTAAGAACTTCCTTTCATTCTATTGAAATGTCATTTGTGACACCTATCACTATCGGCTTTTGTAATTCTACAAACGCGATTTTTTTATTTATTACTAAATAACAAACATCGTGTCGTCAGCTCACACTATTATATCCGCAAATTAGAATGCTTTTTAATAGTGTATCAATGCATCCAAAGTAAAGTATATAAATACAAGGTATTATGAATTATATCTTTTTGATATAATTTTATAACAAAAATATATCATAGATTGACAAGATTATAACAAAAAGATATATTCTTGTCGTCAGCTTACACTATTATATCCGCAAATTAGAATGTTTTCTAATGGTGTATCAATGCATCCAAAGTAAAGTATATAAATACAAGAGATTATGAATTATATCTTTTTGATATAATTTTAGAACAAAAATATATCATAGATTGACAAGATTAAAACAAAAAGATATATTCTTGCCGTCAGCTTACACTATTATATCCGCAAATTAGAATGCTTTCTAATGGTGTATCAATGCATCCAAAGTAAAATATATTAATACAAGAGATTATGAATTATATCTTTTTGATATAATTTTACAACAAAAAGATATCAAAGATTGACAAGATTATAACAAAAAGATATATTCTTGTCGTCAGCTTACACTATTATATCAGCAAATTAGAATGCTTTCTAATGGTGTATCAATGCATCCAAAGTAAAATACATAAATACAAGGTATTATGAATTATATCTTTTTGATATAATTTTATAACAAAAATATATCATAGATTGACAAGATTATAACAAAAAGATATATTCTTGTCGTCAGCTTACACTATTATATCAGCAAATTAGAATGCTTTCTAAATAAATAATAAATAAAAAATGCTTTCTAAATAAAATAGAAAATTTTAAAGAAGTGAACAATGAGAAATATAAAAATGACAACCGAAGCTGATGTCAGCTTCGGTTGTTATTTTTGTATTTCTCATTGTTCACTTCTTTAAAATCAATTTCATTTCAATTTTGTGATGGAATTTCTGATACATTGCGCAACTTTATTCTAGAATTGCAGTATTGAACTGCCTTATACATGATTTCTGTTTTTATAGACAAGAGATCATGAATTATATCTTTTTGTTTTCATGCCGTCACTCACCAAACCCGAATATTCTTTTTTGGCCATAAAACAGTTATTTATTTTTTTGAAAGTTCAAATTATTCGCTTAAAATATTGTGTTTGTTCCCCGCTTTCAAACATTTCCTTATGATTTCTATTAGTTAACATGAATAAATTTGTTTAGCAATCAATTTTTCAAATAACATTTAAGATTAAAGCTATATTGTTAAAAAAAAATTGGTGAGTTTACAACCATAATTTAATATTTTTAATGATGTATAAAAGAATGATGTATAAAATACAATTACACAAAATGGATTATCACATTCTTAATTATTTAATGAATCTCTTTAACTGTATTTTATAATGATATATTAATGTAATTAAAGGATCACAGTGCCAATGCCAAATTTTTTTGTTAAATAAAGGTATAATCATTCATTTTGTGGAAGCCTTACATGCTCATTTAACTTATAATCAAAAATTTATCATGAAAAAATAATTAAACTGTTTAATTTTTTTTTAAATTTTAAACAAATTAAAAAAAAATTCAAAATTTTAAAATCCTTAGGCTTTTTTTCATTTCATCATATTTTCAAAATTTTTTTTTCTTAGTGCTTACAATATTCATCTTAACAATTTTGTGCATTCATTTGATGATATATAGATTAGAACATTTTTTATAGATAATTCTTGAAAAAAGTAGAAAAAAAAAGTTAAAAATACCATTTAGGTAAATATAACATGCTGTAAAAATTGAAATACCTCATGAAATGCTTATTCCAATCCACAATTTAAATGCGTGTATTATAATTAAGATGAAAAAGTTTACATCAAAGCTATATCTTAAACAGAAAAAATTCCTTAGGGATTTAATTAAGATTGGAACATAAAATTATCATCTATGAGAAAAGGCACTTTGAAGTCTGTCTTCTGATCAAGTTTCTGTTTTAGGGCAATCTAAAATCATTCGTAACTATTTTAAAAATGTAGATCGAGAGATGATTTTCTTCCAGTGCATTTGAAATAGTTTGAAGTTTTATTATGAGCAATAAAAATATATATATCGATATTTTGGTCATTTTTTTTTTGTGTGCTTTGACCCCTTAACACCAAAACAATAATAACTTGTAAAACTTTTAATAAGTTTAGTCACCGATTTAAATATGTTTTATTTTAAAATATAACTTCATAAGGATATGTTATAGAATCACGTCATAATAAAGGAGCAACTCTTATGGTTTTAAACTCTTAATTTAGAAAACAATCAAAATACAAAACAGAGTAGAATAAAAGAAATAAATTTTACATGTCACATTTAAGTTTTGGATACAAAAATATTTTATAACGAAACAATAGAGGTGACACCACTTCACTTTCCTGTCCAATCCATCATCCAATATAAATTATTTTGGAATCGTCCAATAGGAATAGTGATTGAATGATATTGGAACATTCATCTCAGTTGAACATCTCATTTTATGCTGATAACAGCTTAAAAAAAAGGGGGTATTAATGGGAAAATTGGATCTTACCATACGATTATCTGGTCAATCAAAATACAATTGAAAACTATGTTATCCCATTATGTTACATAGAGACTTCAGTTTGGTAAACAATGTTTGCAGCAGCATTTTTTTTCTCACTATTATACCTGCCAATATGGATAGGGAAAAATCCAGTACACTGTTAAAAATTTCTTGGAAAAAATGGCTAAATAATAATCTGTTTAATTGTTATTTCACTCCATTTAAACAAAGCAGTCAAACAACCATAAATATAGAAGGTAATGAAACTATTAACAGTGAGAAAAATCATTTATTAACTATTTTTACCTAAAACGGTTAATTAAGAAGAATTTTGCTGTACCCACTCAGCCCACCTCATGAAGTCCTTGCAACTGCTTACAGATTATAGCCGAGAGAGCTGATCTCATGATTGACAGAACGGGGGTTCGAATCCCAGCGTTGACATTCCCTTTAACACACATGAAGTGTTCTGCACTCTCCAATACCCATTGTCTAACGAGCTCTATGCCCAGTTAATTTTCTATTTTAATGGTTTCGAAATCATGGTGGCTACAAACGGTTAAAAAACCGTATAGTTTTGTTTTCATGATTTTATAACCATACTAGTTGTAAACGGTTTCAAAACCGAAAAGGTGAAAATCTTCTTTACGGTTAATTGGATTGCTGCTGATTTTTTGACCGTAATTTAAGAATGAAATTTCTAACAGCGCAAATTTTACAAAATAAAATAAACTTCATGATAATTGCTGCATAATGCACTAAATATTTCACACAATTTCACAATTCAATTTTAGGTATTGTTATAATCATCAAATTAGAAAAACTGCACTACTTTCCAGTTATGATGGACATCAAGCATACTTGAAATATTGTGTATTATGTTTACTCGCAATTTCAAATATTAATAGGTATTTTAATTCATCCAAAAATAGTTAAAAGATGTTTTTAAAATTAATTTAAAGAGAGAGTTCTGAATTAAAGTAAACTGAGCATTCTTAGAACAAAACTAAGTTTTGAACTGATTTCTATAAATGAAGTTCGCTTCATTGTCTATTAGTAATACTTATTTCAATATTCAAGCAAGCAATAATCTGTGAAAAGATTATATTTAAATATCGATTTTAGGAAATATTCTAAAATGTACAAAAACCAGGAGAATTTTAATTGAACCGGTAGACCAGGAGAAACTGGCAAAATCCAGTAGAGTTGGCAGCTATGCATTACTATTAATTCTTAATGTGAAAAAAAAAAATCTGTCAACATTTGTCTTTAAGTTTTTTTTCCCTTTATTTTAGGAAAATTAGTTACTATTAGACGTGTAATATACTTTGAATTCTAAAAAAATATCTTTGTCCTAACGTCCTCTGAGTTAAAAAAGGATTTCTACCATCCTCCGAATTTGTTTTCGCCCATTTGAACAAAATTCAAAGCAAAGCTTAAAACATTTATACACAGAATTCATTTTGGATTAGTTATAAAAATGCCAGTGCAAAATCATGTTACGCTTTAGTTTTTTGAAGGAAAAATAAGAAATAATTTGTCATCAGTTTTGACGTTACTTTTCGACAGACCTTCCATACATATCTAGTTTAAAAATAAAATGACATATGTCTATAATAAGGAAGGAAATTTTGTTATTTTTATTTGAAAACATTTTTAAACGAACTGACATTTACAACAGAGCAATTTTCACTTTGCTTACCGATTGTATTATTTGAGAGATCTCGATTGAAAATCTTTTTTTGAAAAACTACTAACATTTGTATTAAAACTAGTTATATTTTAAAAACTACTAATATTAAAAAAATATTTCATTGCAGATACGTATAGTTTGTATTTAGAAAGCCTTTTTTTCTGCTTATTTTTTTTACTTCTTTTTTTTAGGGGGGAGGCATTAAAATTGGAAAATTAAGAGAAATTATAAAAAGGTTATAAAAGTTTCCCAAATTGTGCATGAAGTTGCATGTATAGAGAAGCCCTAATAAAGTAGAAGAACGCATAGAAAGCAAGAAATTTAATAAGAAATAAAAATAATAATAATATGAATTCATAAATCATAGTTCAAAATAAAAAAAAGCTACAGTAACAAATTTTAAAAAAAAGTATTGATGAATATAAATCATAAAAAGAATCCTCGAAATTGTATTCATTTAAACAACTATATAAAATTGTATTCATTTAAAAGCAACACAATTGGGTACCCGCACTTCAAGAAGAAGAAGATCACTACTACCCACACATGTGACCTATGACGACAGCTGATAAGTAAACGCTTATAAGCAAAATGGTTAGTTAAAGTTGAGCTAAGTTTCACTACACAAGTCAGTTATGTACCGTGATATATATTTGATTTGTGTACCTGGCAACTTCGATGCATAATTAGTTTGTTTATGTTCCACATGACTTCTTGTTTGTCTTTGTGTTAAGTAAGAAATATAGAGTGAAAGAATCGAAATATTTGTGAAAAGAATATAGAATGTGTCATTGAAGGGAATTGATAATTGACGGGCTTGGCTTACTCGAAACAGAATGAAAAAAAAACAGTTGCTAACGTAAACAAATGCCACATTCCAGTAATCAATTACTATAAAGATTGATTACTAAACAAATCTATTCATGTGTACTAAGGCATAGGACGGCATTGGACGTAGGAAGTAGGGGACCCAAACACAATATTTTTCCTAGTATTTTAAGAGAATAATTTCAACTTTCATCGAAAAATCTAATTCATTTGAAAAAAAATAAAAAAAATTAATAAAAAAAAAGGACAAAAATATTAAGAAGCAATAATTGGGGGTTGGTAAGCTGCTTAAACCCTTGGCATATCCATAACTAAGTTATCAGGCCAGGTTATAAAGGTTAAAGCGCAATAGATAGAAAATATTTTTAAGGTGTGTTCATACTTAAGTCATAAACTGATTTGATTAAGTTTGTTGTCTTGGATTTGCTTGATATGAGTAAGGCAACCACGTATTAAACTAGATAAACTCAAATATTATCATTCATTAAATATTGTGTTTTAAATAGCATTTTAATTTCATAAGTTTTCTAGAGTTTAATAACATTTATAGAATAACATTTCATATCTGAATTTCAGAAAAGGGTTAGAGAAAAAAATTTCCTAACTTTTTCTCTAAAGTTAAGAACCAATATTATTTGTTAATTACTCATGACAACTAGATAATTATTCTATATTATTAAATAAATAAAAAAAACAATGCTTTATATATTTTCGTTCTCGGATATTTTTGATCTCTTTGTAAGTTTATTCGTATAATATATTATACCGTGAATGGATTATATTATACCGTTACGGTATAATATAATATATTGTGAATGAGCGAGAATGAAACCGATCGGTGAATGTGAACAACCGCAATAGTCTCTCTGGTCTGAAATATTTGTTTCGTGTGATTTGATATTCATTTATTCATTGATATCTCAAAATTTATTCGGCATTTTAATATTCGATTAGGATAGGTAAAGAAAGTATTAGGAATACATAACCTTACAAAAACATCAAGGATTCCTACCCAGTTCATCCTAATCGGATCTCAACAAATTAATATTCACCAACTATTCATCGGTCATTCAATTAATATTCACCGGTCGACTCATTTCGGTCACAATATTCCTTTTTCTTTTTTACTGGAATTTTCAGGAAATTTTTTTTCTTTAAATTTTAAAGTTTTAAAAAAATATAAATTTGCAAAAACTCTGCTTGCTTAGCTTAAAATCATTCAGTGAAAAATGCGAATTCTATTAGCGCACTTTTTCGAACACTATAATTTTTTGTGCATAATTTTATCAACCTTTACGTTTGCAAATTTTGCTTTCGAATAAAGCTTAATTTTTACAGTAATGGTCTGGTTATGACACAGACAAACGCAGTTCCGTGCTTGAGACACCCTTCGAAATGCACGCTTATTCAGCAAGACGTCTTATTTTCAGTCCAAATTTATTAACTAAACACTTTTCCTTGAACACTATCGTTACGGATCTAGACAGTTTTTGAGGTGCTGTTGTCCAATTCAAGTGAGTTTTAAATTTATAAATTTATAACACAAGTGTAATAAATTTACAGCACACGTGCAAAACAACTTTTTTTTAAAAAAAATGTATTCTAAGTGATTTTGGATGATATCAAATTACGAATTAATCATACATTCTTTAAAAACAGTTTGAATCAAATGCTATGTTTATTAAAACAGAGCTGTGTGTCTAGATTTAAGAAACATTATATATATATNAGCTGCTAAAGCCACGTCATCACATTTTTTGAGATAATTAGATCAATATTATTACTTTCTTGTGGGAAAGGTTTTTAAACGTTTGCGCGTTGGATAAATGCTCTATTTAAGGATTATATTTAATATATAATTGTTTTAACATATCATATATATATATATATACATACATTGATTATCCATTAACATAATAACATATATTAATCAAGTAAAAACAACACAAACATAAAAAAGTATGAGAGATATAAAAATAGCAATTATTTTATTACCAGTAAAGCTTGCAATTTAAAGTGCTTTCGGCAGACTGAATTAAATCTAATAATTAGGAACCAGAGAGTTCATATTGAAAACCAAACCAAATGAATAACTAAAAAAAGGTGCAAATGACAACATCTACGAATACATGGTTTTAGTAATATTTGCATTTCAATTTCACATTTATATTTTGATTCTAATTTAGGATTAAACCTCGAATCATTTCATCTTCTGAAATACGGGACATTATATTTAAAAGGTCTTAACTCTGTCATCTTAATTGGAAAGGCTATATTTACTTCAAAATATTCGTGTTTATATTTTCAAATGTATTTTACCTAATAAATGATACATACGTTGTTTTAAAATATTACTCTAAACAGATTAGTTGAAGAACAAAAAAAGTACTTTGCAATGTTTCAAATGTACATTACTATTAAAGCAAAAAGTTTTGTCCCTTGTCTTCAATAAAACTCGTTATTAAAGGAAATTCTTTGAAAAGTTCTCCTCGTGAATACCCCCCCCCCTCTAAAATAAAGCGTCATGGTGGATTGCAATTATTGTGGGAATTATTTTTCATCGGTAAATTTCTTTTACTTTTAATATTTTGTTTAAATAACAACTGTATTAAACAAGATTGCTTTTTTCAATTCCTACTATTAGATCACACTCTCCCTCTATCTTGTTTAAATTTTCAGTGAATGAATAAAATACTTTTCTTTCATCCATTTAAGTTCAAATGCAATTTTTTTAAAACTTGTAGTGGATGATGTTAATACAGTTTTTTTTTAAATATTAATTCATTCATTAAATTAAATTCATTTAACTTTAGTTTTATAGGGGAGAAGAAGTTGTCATTATTTAATTAAAAGTAACTCAAATAAATTTTTTCTTAGTTGACCTAAATGGGAATTGATTTTAATTTTTAAAAAAAAATTTTTTTTTTATATATATATACGTTACTTGTTACTTCTGCAAATCAATAACATTTCTGTGGAAGCTAAGCTTTAGCACTCCACTATGAAAAACAATTTTACGGTGGATTCAATCAAGATATTTTATGTTTGTAGATTTATTAACTTTTGCAGTTTTTTAAAATTTGTGAAAACCAATCAAAATATTCTCTTTTTTCATTAAAATCAAATAATCTGCCACGAATTTATTATTTCTGCTTACGTAATCCTTTACTTACCATCATAATAAGGCTCCTATACTATCAGAGCTGACCTATCAAGCAATATTGGAGCAAAAAAGTTTGCAAATTAACGTTATGTTAGTATTGTGCTTATGTTAGCTCTTTGGAGCAAAAATAGATGATGAGTCGACCCGTATAAATTGGGTATACTATAGCCTCCGTCACAGATCGTGTTATTCCTACTAAATTTAACTAGTAAACAGCATTTTCTGCAAACCTGATTTCTAGCAACAAGTAAAAGCATCAAACGAAGTGTCTTGTTTATAAGTCGCTACTCGCCAGGTAGGAATTGTATTAGTCTAGTTCCTTTGGAAATAATTTATATTGTTGTTTTACCGAAGTTTATGAATTTAGTAAACATATTTAAAACTCAGTTTATTAATTAAACTAAAATTTAAATGTTATTCCTAGTAAGTGGAAGTAGTTGTGCTTTTTTCATATTATACCCAATTCAAGGGCTCTACATCATAAGTATTTCTCAAATTATTAAACGTTTTATTAGCTCGTGAAAACAAAAACTACAGTAAAAAATGATGCCATAAACTGAAAAAAAACCCAAAATAATAAACAAGTAATATAATTTTTTTTAAAAGTCAATTCCACCTTAGGTCTACAAAAGAAAACATTTATTTTAGTTATTTTTTCATAAATAATTAAAAAAATTTTCTCCCTTATGGAACTAAAATTAATTAATTCAATTTAATTAAGGAATTAACAGTTGAAAATACTGTATTAACATCATCCACTACAAGTTAAGAAAAAAAGTATTTGAACTTGAGTGGATGAATAAAAAAATATTTTACGAACGATTGAGAACGTGAACAAGATATATAAATAATGTGTGAACTAAATTAATGAGTTATTATTTTGTGCCATTCTCGTTCATTAAGCAAAACTTTTATCCCATCATAATAAAGATATCCGAGGCCAATTCTTGAGATTCAAAAGTTACTCCCAATCATATATGGCAGTACTTTTACTTTCGTTACTTGTACCGCCGGTACAAGTAAAATTACGTACTTTTACTTGTACTTCGTTACTTTTTAAATTTAGTACTTTTACGNAAATGACGGAATAGTTAATGAACCAAAACTTTTATCCTATCAAAATAAAGATATCTGAGGCCAACTCTTGAGATTCAAAAGTTACTCCCAATAAAGCTGTTCTTAGCCATTTCGAAGGCTATATTAGTATATTTGGTACTTATTAAAACTGTACCCTAATACCAACAGTGCCTATTACTAAAATAAATGGCTCATTACTGGCACCATAATTTTTTTACGTTTCTCCTAAATGAGTTAGTACCTTAATTTTGATCCAACTTTGAGTTGAAGGTTAATAACTTTAAAACTAAGTTAACTGTCAATACACTTCAGATTTGTGTTATGAATCGTTCCTCTTTGGATCAACTTAAAATGTAAATCCTTATAGTTTCAAGGTTGACGTCTGCATTATTTGCATCGAAACCAATTCTATGTATGACGCATCCTCTTCAACCCATAATTTTGGACAGAGTGTAGTTTTTCTGACATTTGGAATATTTTTGGACCTTGAATTTAAGCATTCCTTGTAATGAACAGTCAAACCCCGTTATAGTGAACATGGTTTATAGTGAACTTCCGGATAGAGTGAATGCTGTACACATATAATATTATTTTTTGTGGATATGGAGAACCAAAAGAAGAGAGGAAATTGGATATTATGAACTTTTTTCTGTCTTCGATTGATTTTCTTTCTTCATTTTTTGGTCATTTTGAAATTTCTACACATACCGATTTTTAAAACCATCTATTGAGGAGTGGAATGTAGCCATAAGCATTTTTTTCTTGATTGCTTCTTCTATCTCAGTTTAAAAAAAAAATTAATAATAAAAGATAAAAATTAACACATTTTTTGCTACTACATATTGTTTTTCAATCATTTTTGTATTTCTTTTGATGAGTCATTCATTCAAATTACGTGTCATAAAAGGGAGCAGTTCGGAAAAAGGAGTTAAAATTGTTGGAAAGAGTGAACTCTCGGTTATAGCGAACCGAAATTTCGGTCCCTCGAAGATTCACTATAGCGGGGGTTTGACTGCATGTGTTTGGTCAGTTGAAAGTGCAGAAGAGACAAAGAAATCCCCCCCTCAAGAATAATTCGTGTTCCGTACAGAGAGTAACAACAATAAGTGTGTGTTTTTGGAAAAGGGTGGTGGGAGAGGGGGAGAGAATAACATGGTGCGATAGATAATAAGGGGTAGAAAAAGAATCGCGTTGGTGACAATGGACTTGGTGACATCTCCCACAGTCAGGCCTTGTTACCGACACGCAATCCCAGTCGGTCACGATGATTTCTCTCTTCAGTTCAAAAAGTCGTTTCGATAAATGTTTGTTGTTTTTATTATTCATGTATTCCGTCCTTCTTCGTATTGAAGACTCACGCGAGACGATTGTCTGAAAATATACATTCGAATCTTTCCTTCCGTCCGAACAATTTGTTAAAATGAACATCTAATGGTACTTCAACGGCACGATAGATGGTCAATCACCTCAACCCCTTCTTTCACTTCCATCATCAACTGTCTTTCTCCGAGACTTTTTCATTTTACTTTGTGACATTTTAACGTTATAGACCCCGCTCCATTCGAGATATAACGAACACTCGGTTGAAGTTCCCCCACCGCTATTTAAATAATGATATTTCGCACGTTTATGGAGTACAATCAAGTAACCTTTTCAAGCAGTTACTTAAATGAATGTTAGTTCAAAAGTAGATAGAATGACGGAATAAGGTGTGGTTGGAAGTTGTATAATTGACTCATTGAAAACAGGATCATAATTGTTATAAAACTTTTATTTAGCATGCGTAGAACTCGAGATACAAAATTATATTCCATTCATAATAAGACTTTCCAAGTTAAATAATACATTTTGAATAATATTAACAAGGACAGGAGATAAATCCCCTCTGACCTGCCTGGTCAAAAACCGACTTAAAAAGTGATGCAATTATTCCCAACGGACAGTCAAGAGGGTAGGAAGGACAGTTTATCGACAGATACCCTTTGTAATCAATATGAATTTGAAAATACTTTGGCGAAAGCAAATCCCCCAGAAATCAGTATAACCATGTCACATTTTTGTAGTAAGAAATAAACAATAAAGAGTTAAAAATAGATTTTTGTTTTCAATTAGTCAGTGAATTAACGACTTTTACATTAGTATTAAAATAAAAAGTTTGCCGTCGATAAGAAAAGAATAACATACTTTATATTTGCTTTTTATAAAATGTTATAAAAATTAAATAATTGATTTAATTTAATTAAATCTCGGTTAAGAATGATTAAAAAAAAATTTAAGAGATTAAAGAAATTTCAAAAGCTAGGAAATATGCAATGCCTATTGTGGCATAACGGTATACAATTATGACTTTGATAAAAACACATATGTTGAAGTTGATGTATGTATGCGTTATTGAATTTGCTGCACAGAACTTATATCCTTATAAGGTATTATGGCGAATATTATTGAACATTTCAAGCAAAATTTGGTTGTCAGGAGAAATTCTCCGCGATTTCGTTGTAAGGGAGGTTTTATTTAGTTGATTAAGTTTTAATGAAATTATGCACTAAAGCAGTCATTATTTCTAACAATATGCCAAAGGTATTGAATACATTGCTAATAGTGAACTAATTTTTGTGGTACACTGTAACAGGAGTCTCCCCCCCCCACGTCTGCAGTTAGACATTCAAAAAAAAANTGTTACTCTGTCTCTTTAAAAAAAAAAAAAAAAAAAGATAAATAAACTGCTGTCAATCACACATAAAAATTTTATACAAATGCCGTTCAATTTTTTACCATTTATTATTTATCTGCTTAGCATCCCTTTAGATTTTACTTTGCCTGCATGGATTCGTTTGTTGAAACATTTTAAAATAACACTAGACTTATAAAATGGTATGTTAAGAAATGATGTTTACTTATTAATATAAGATTTGATGAGATTTAAAATAATATAATAGGATTAAAGAAAAAGTACTATTAAATCCTCGGAGACGTGGTGGCTCAGGAAATAGAGTGTTCGCCTTCCGAGGAGGTGAATTGGGTTCAAATCTCAGCGACGGCTGGTCGATACGAATTTTCCTTCATTAAATATAAAATTAAGAAAAATTTTCCTTCATTAACGAAAAATTAGGGAAAAAAAAGCATCTTTCTTTTCTTTTCAGAATGAGGGATTTTGCTTTACAATTAACGTTCTCATTCAATTCCCAGGATAATTCTTTTATTATTATTGCTATTATGATTATTAATTATTCATTTAAATCGTAAGAATTAAAAAGCAAAACTTGAAAGTCCTCGCTGTTGCCATCCCTTAAAGATAAAAAGTGGTTAAATTGTTTACCATGGACTATGGTAAGTAGGGTGGTGAGTAAGCTTACCACGGCTTTAGAAAGGGTTCAGTTACATAATTGTGATTAAGATAAATGTCGTAAATGCTCTCATTTTTCAGAAAAAATTTTCCTCAAATAGGTGTGAGTTTAGTTTTTATAAGTGCCTCTGCCTATATTTATCTTCATTTCATTTATATTATTATTGTCATAAATTTCTATTTTCATCCCCCGAAGTTCAAATGTCTGATAATCTTCTCGAAATGTGCCAATCATAAATCGAAGGCATTAATAATACAAAATATGATATTTGATACGTTGATGTTTGT
Organism: Parasteatoda tepidariorum; assembly: GCF_043381705.1. Lineage (NCBI taxonomy): Eukaryota > Metazoa > Arthropoda > Arachnida > Araneae > Theridiidae > Parasteatoda > Parasteatoda tepidariorum. Next base: position 800,105 of record NC_092204.1, read on the forward strand.
TCAAATGAATATATGATTCTTAAATTACTTCCTTGTTAAAGTAATCTAATTATTAAAAGTAATTTTTAAAAGTAATTTTAATAATTGAAATCTAAATTATGAAAATATCATAGTAACATTTTTATTATTAATATGATAAATTATATTAATATATAATCCAAACTGGAGAAGTCTTATGCGTGATGTGTGCATTTTTATACAATTTAATTTGAATATTTATTGCAAAGCAATATAAACCTATTATTTTTTAATTTACTTCCAGACTGAATGTAACTTGAAACGTCTATGCTTAATACTGAAATGAAATCTAAATTATGAAACAGAACAAGATTTTAAGAAAAACTGCTGCTTGTTTGCTTAAGTTTTCGTTATTAGAAAAACGAAAAACTGAGATCTTATTTATTCGTATTCTTTATTAATATGCATTATATCTTTTTTTCCCCACTTAATTTTTAATAAGGATTCCAAAAGTACATATTGAAAACTGAATAAATTATAAAGAAAACAATGTGCAGAAATATGTGCAGAAACATGAACAAAAATATTTTTTAAATGTTCTGAATAAAATTAAACCCACCTCAGTTCTCAAGGCAATTTTAAAACTACATATCCCTATCAACAATAAATTGTTTTAGATTTTTTTCTCTTTCAAAAATAAATATTCTCAACAAAAATACAGTTTTTAAAAATGCTTTTTAATGCTTTTATTACAGAGAAAATTGAGACTTTTTCTTTGATAATGAAACACATTCCCTTTCTGTCTTCGATTGNGTCTTAAAAAAGACACACAAAAAATATATTTTTCCTACCAAAAATGGCTCCTTATTTAGTTCATTATCATTGGTATCAAAAGAGCATTTTATGTAACTATGAAATATTATTTAAAATAGCGTTTACGAAAAACAAGGCAGTTCAATTAAATTTTTTTTTTAATATTTATTTTAATAACCGTATACATTTGCACCCGATAAATAGTTCATAAAATTTAAGACTTAAAAAAAATCTATGGAAATTTTGCCCCCCTTTAATATCATGCAGGCTAAATAGAAGGAATATTTTGCCACTCTTAATATAAATAGAAAGAAATATTTTGCCACTCTTTAATATCATGCAGACTAAATAGCATAGCTAAATAGAAATAAATAAATAAATTATTTTACCAAAATAATGTATGGAAAAAGTGATTAATCATAATTTTGACAACCCCTCAATGTGTACTTAATTCCGGAAGTGTAAAATTTTTATAAGGGAATGCAATGGAAGCTTTTGATATGGGCGATTCCGCCGCAGTTAGAAACGGCAGCCCGGAACAAAACCGCTCCATCTGCCAACGCGTGTATTATTTAGCCATTCCAAGTGACGTTATACGATTATACATAAAAAATTATGCATTAACATTTGAGCATTAATAAACAATGATCACACACCATGCTTTGCTTTTGAAAAAGAAAAGAAAAAAATCATTAAAGAGAAAACATAGTGGCAAATACAATGAGTAGCTTTTTTAAGAAAGATTTTAAACTGTGAAACTACCTAAAAATGATAATAAAAAAATAATAAAAAAATTTATTATACAAGCTTATATATAGCATCCCATACAATCAAATAAAGCAGTTTAAAAAAATAAATAAACAGCGCAACGATAAATAGTCAATGCATTAAGAATCAGTATCACATTTTAGAACTTAAAAGTTATTAACGATGAGCTATCTTTCTGAACAATTAATGTAATATTTAACTGAATGAAAGGAGAAAGAACAACAAATTTAAGTCTTTTTTGGTGGAATTCGAAGAAAAAAGGACATATAATTATGTTTTGCAATCACATAATTAAACTTGAATACGCATACACTGTAAAAAAATTTGTTGTATAGTTGGCCACCCGTTTTAGTGTTGGGGTAAATTAAATACATTTTTAAGTGCAGAACTGAAGTTATGGTGTAAAAAATTGCATAAAATTGACAAAATAGCAATTGTTTCAAAAGAACTAGTGCGAATAAATTACTAAACATTTGCTTTTCTTTCTTCTTTTCTTAAAATAAAATGATTTCGCTAGGAAGCCATAAGTGGAATCTAATGTGCATGTGTATAAACAAATAAATAAATAAAACAGTGAGAAAGTAAATAAAAAAGATGATAAATTTTAGCTTACTTCAACCCCAAGAATGTTATACACCGAAATATTTACACATTGTCTTTCAAACTATTTCAATATCTGATTCAACAATTTCCATTAGAAAGAAAGAACAAAATAATAAGTAGGCTCAGAAGGACTCTAGTTAGAAGGTTTATTTTTGAAAATTAATATTATAATTAAAAATTCTTTTAAATCCTTGAAAAGGATTTTATTTTTCAACTTTTCATGTTAGAACAGGAGAGCATAACACCCAATGAAAAGAACTGTTGAACATGATTTGCTGCCATAAAAATGTGTGTTCATTATCAGCCATCATTTAAAAGTCGTTCATACCCTTAAGATAAAAATATATCTGCCAACATGGATAGGAAAATATCCAGTAGATTTTATGAACTAATACAAGTCTGATGATAATTGTTGCCTAATGTTCGAAATATTTTACACATAGGGAATTTTAGGGATTTTTACAGTCATCAAAATAGAAAAACTGTTTCCGGTTAGAATGAACATTAAATGAACTTAACTGTATTATGTTTACTGATAATTTTGAATAGGAAGGCATTTAATGCATCACCGATATTTAAGTTTATTTGAAAAGGGTGTTCTGAATAAAAATAAAATGAACATTTTATGACAAAAGTTTTAAACTCATTTTTATAAATGAGACTAATTTTATTATATATAATACTTATTTTAATATAAGACTCATTTATATATAATAATTTTTTTACATATAATAATTTATATATATAATACTTATTTTAATAGAATAAGCAAGCAATAATCTGTGCAAAAATTCTACTTCAAAAGGGATCTTTTAAGAAACTTACTCAAATTTAGGGAATTTTCTGAAATATACAAAAAACCAGGAGAATTTTTATTAAACCAGTAGAGGAAGAGAAACAGGAAAAATCCAGCAGAGGAGTTGGCGTGTGTGTAAAAACTGAGGGACCTGAAATATTCATCGTGAATGACAAAATCTTATTTGAAACTCCTTTTCGTCAAGATATTTTATTTCTTCTTTCCGTACATACCAAGTTCCCGATAATGTTGTTACACGAAGAGAATATTTTACAGTGTTTCGAAGAAAGACTTTTTTCCCCATCGAAGATCTGCATGGCTCAATTCTACAAAACCCCCATTGAACAAAGAAAATTGCATTTTAATAAAAAAGAACTTTTTTACATTCTTTGCAAAGAAATTACAATTTCAAAAGCAAGGGAAACCAAATTTTATAAATTTGTTGTTAACTCTAAAAAAATTAAATCCCCCACCCCCTGTAAATAAAAAGTGCCTAAATGCATATTTTTGTGTTTTCAATTATTTGCATCTAACAGTTATTTTAAAGCAGAGTTGGCAAGTTTTAAGGCAGAATGGATTAATCCACGGTTTAAACCTTCCTGTCAAAAACCCCCTTTATTCAAATTATGTCACAATTTAAAAAAAATATTCTGAAAATAAAAGGTTAACTTTTGAATAAGAAATAAAATGAAGAGACTTTTTTTTGTTTTATTAAAAGAGTTTATTATTATTTTTGATATCCTTATGCAAAAACATAATTTATCAGTATTAAAAGCATATTTATTCATATTTGAAGGATGTATTCACTTTTGTTGTTCAATGAATTGTGAAGCTTCTAAAGTTGCACATTTTTTCCCTATTATATTATTTTCCTATTATATATAAGTTAAAGCTAATTGTATAAAAAGTATCATATATGTATTAATATATGTAATTAATATGCTTACAATGGTTACACATATAGAATTTTTGTCTTTTTACCAAAGTTCAAGGTTTGGGGCCAGTTTAGGACGGCTTAGGACAATTTTAGTCAGCTTAAGACCACGCATCCTGTCCAAAACCAGCTTAGGGTGCCCAATACCCTGTTTTAAAGCATTTAATTATTGATGTGTTTCAAATTAATATCGCAGCCAAGTTTAAAGACATGTGAAATGATCTGACACTAAATTTCATAAAAAGCAAAGCGTTTCAAGGTTTGCAATATCTCTCTTATTTTTATTCAGACAGATTTAAAAACTATCTTCTGAGTGGGGGAAAGGAGATGTTTTTCAAGTTGATTTTCAGACATAACAGGAGACAAACCCTCCTGTTACGTCAGCAAATCCCTTCGGAATCAGAAACAGGAGCTTTTGACGGAGATTAAACCGTCTAGCCTCTCTCGCTCCTGAAACTGACAACTAAATCTCATTCAACAGACTTTGTAAAAACAATAACGAACGTCTAACGAAATAAATAGGTTTTTTTCTTCTGCTCCGTTTTACATATTTTTTTTATTCAATTTTGCATTAACCCAATCGCCCCATTTCAATAAATATTTTTTTATTCACACTGTGACGTATATTTTTCGCTAATTTTATTTTTTCGTTTTTGTCAAGAGCTCTGAAGACACCCAAAAATGAATAATAATTCAATTGGAGAAAACACTTTCGGTTGAAAATTTTTTAAACTATTGCATTTTTTTAAACTTAAAACGGTTATTGGCAAAGGAAATTTTTTGAAAACGTATGATTATTCCTTTTGAGATTTATCATTATGTTTTTATGATGGATTAAAGTTACAAGTCAGTAAATAAAAATATAGATATCCATACTGCAGTATCAGCCATTGCCATATAAACTTCTCATTGAATCCGCTTATTTGAAATAAGAACCATTAAAAATAACCAATTTATAATTCTCCAAAACAGCATGTTTACTTTTGAGTGAGTGCTTTCATTTTCTCATTCATTTTTTAAGGCTTAATTTGAAAATGAATGTTAATTTTTCAACTTTTATTTTATATCCCGTAATACAAAAAATTATTTTATGATTCCTTTTCAGAAGATTAAAAATTTCATAAATGATATTTTTATTATATCCTAATATTAGGGATTTGATTATAATTTTTTTGTGTTCTTTGATTTTATGAGTCTTGAAAACATTCTTTTAGTATTTTTAAAATTTAACTATAATACTTTTAAAATAAGATACATTAAAAATAATTATTTGAAATAAAATTCATTAAAAATAACCAATTTACAATTCTTGAAAACAACATGTTCACTTCTCAGTGAGTGCTTCCATTTTCTCATTCATTTCTTAAGCTTTATTTTAAGAAATAAATGCTAAGTTTTCAATTTTTTTAAAAAATTTTATATCCCATAAGAAATTACGTTTTGAGTTTTTTTAAAAAATTTTATATCCCATAAGAAATTACGTTTTGAGTCTTTTCAAAAATTTGATAAACGATATTTTTAATGGATCCAAATGCACTGATGTAAGAAATGAATCGAATTTGCAGACTGGGTCGACTATCTGTAGGACTACTAGACTGATTTTTATGAAATTTAATATGTGTTCATGTATTGATACAATACAAAACAAATAACCCTTCAACAATTGTAATACTTACGCGTGATAGTGCGTAACGCACGTTGGAGTCGGAAGGTATGGAATTGCTTACATGAAATGATAAACTGCCTTATTTCAAGTATGAAATCATGCTGCAAGGCCTGTATATCTGTATCATCTACCCCCTATTGAACCATTTTTTGTTTAGTTTATCCTGCAACCGTTGTTTCATACCTTCCGAACCCATCGAGTGTTATACACGCTCATGCATATGTAATACAATTGTTGAATGGTTATTTATTTTGTATTGTATCACATATTAAATTTCATTAAAATCAGTCCAGAGAAAATCCAGCCTGTCTGCTTCATTTCTTACACCATTGTATTTAGGGTTTCAGCAATGAATTTGTTTTGGAATCTTTGATTTAAGCCAATATGAGTTTTGAAAGCATTTTTTTTAAGTTAGTGAAATTTTCATTAAATATTTTTCCCTTTCATTATTATTAAAAAAAATCCTGTATAAAACAATATTTAAAAGCTGCTTTATTCACTACTTGGTGAGAAATGAATGTAACTCTAGTCTACGTAGTTATGGATTCATAGAGTTAATCAGGGCGTTTTAAAAACCGAAATCATCAGAGAAAGAGATCATCCCTCATTCTATGGTTTTTATTGAAAGAAAAACACATTTTTTTTATAAAAACAAAGAACTGTATTGTAAGAAAAAAGCATGCGATTTTTAATATTTTAAAATAAATTAAAGCTATCTATCGATGCCGGGAAAATAACTGCGCTGAAACAAAAATTATTACAGTCTTTAGTTTCATTTTCTAATAAAGTGGATAAATAATTAAAAAAGAATAGTTGACATTTTTTTTCTTCCGGATAATTGATAAGTAGGAATCTATGCGAAATATTACCAAAAAAGAAAATGATAATAAATAATGCCAATCGCCAGATTGCCCAAGAAAGTCATTTTGACTGGTTTTTAATTTCAATTAGAAAAACAATGATGTATATGTAATGAAAAAATTTCTTAGAATTTTGTTGACTTTTTGTACAACATATAATTTTTCTAGTGCTAATATTTACTAATAACGTGTTATATAACTGTAAATAATATAAAAAATAATTTTCAAAATTTTTTTTCTTCACATTAGTAATTCTTTCACTCATTTTAACTGCTTTTGGGTAATATAGGCATAGGTCTTTCTAGCGTTAAAAAAAATGAATAGTTTCGTTTTAAATTGATAGTGTCCCCATCCCTTTTGTGTTTAGGACAAATTCTGCAAAACCAAAATTTCAGGCAATTTCGCAATTTTTGAAAAACTTATTATCGCATTATATTTTTAAGTGTGTCATATTGTCATTTAAAAAGAATGACATAAAACTGCAATAGTGTAGAAACTAACAGATTGCGCAATACCACGCATGTAGAAATATTGAGTGAATTTTCGGTGGCTACACCCTTTAAATATTCAGTTTAACATTTAAGACGAATCGGGGAAAAAAATAAAAATTGTGTCACATGGATTTCGTGTTTTACAATACATTCAAAAAGACATTTTGACATATAAGAGTTTGCATGAAATTAACACTGGAATAGACAAAAAGTGAATATTTAAAGCGAACATACCAGTAATGTTTAACAGTTTTCAATATTTTCCTTTCTCACTTCGCACCATAAAAGATGATATCAAAATAGAAATCGTCTTTCGAGTGGATAAAAAACAAATCCTGTGTAAAAAAAACAGTGGATAAAAATCTAATCCTCAGTCGATGTCCTCACACCAGCGTTTTCATCCCAGTCACTGATATCCCTGAGACTCGCGGAAGAGCGACCGTATCCTCGCCCTCACTGCGCATGCGTCTTTCGAAACTGGCTCCGCCTTTGCCTTCTGAGGGTCCAATGAGGTGGTGAGTAGGCGGATACCATTTGTTCGGTAAAGTACCAACGAAGGTTGAAATGCGTCAGGAATGGTAGCTGAACATTGACATCTGCCATTGGAGGGACCTTTCTTTTTTTATTTATTTGAAAGAAGAATAAATAACAGAAAGGGAGTAATCCTCTTCTGGTAAACAATGTTGCGTAACATCTTTATTGTTTGTTGTTTATTTACAATGGTGAGGGCTGTTGACCGAACTTTCTGTTTTTCCGCATTAACATGAAAACTATATAATTTCAGCAGTTTAAACATTTTTTTTTTCAAAATGAATCTCCTTATAAGGACATTTATTTAGAATCATTTTTGTAGTTTTATGTCATTATTAACTAGCGCTGACATTATAATTTTAAAATAGTGTTGAACACACATAAAAAACAGACCCACTAAAGAGTTTCTGTGCATAATCAGGTTGCTATTAGTCATTTGATTAATAATATTTTAATATTTAAAAATATCATTTAGCCTGAGTGATTTTTGAGGAAAGCAACGGCATCTTTTGTACAGTTATCAAAATGTTTCTATGGTTACCTACTGAGGATGTGGCTCACTGCAGACCTTAAATTCACGTTGCAAGGTTAATAGAGCTGAATAAAGACAATTATCAAACGGAAAAGAATTCCTTTCATATTTTATAAGTTTTCACTCGTGTTCATAATATCTTCTTTCTTTTTAACATGCTTTCTTCTCATAAGCGGTCAGGAGATATAAAAGATAAATAAATCAATTCGATGCAAGGCCAGGATTAACGATGCATTTTTTTGTGCTAAAAATATTTCTCCATGTTCTTTTTAAGTTTACAGTAAAAATTACACTATTATATTATATTATATTGTATTGTATTGTATTGTATTGTATTGTATTGTATTGTATTGTATNTTTAATTATATTATATTATATTATATTATGCAGTCGGACCCCGATTTAGTGAGTTCATAGGGACCGAAAATATTATTCGCTGAATCGGGGATAATTCGTAATATCGGGAGCAAAAAGAAAATGACTGACCTTATGGAGCATTCCCGCATCTCTACTAATAAGCAAACACACAAAATAAATAGAAATCTTTTTATTTAGGAACTTAAAATACAGCGAATGATGACGCGCTGATTCATTTGAAAATTTAAAATTCATTTTATGAGTTGCTTATTTTCTTGATTTCTTATTTAAAAAAGTTCTTTTACGACGTCTCCTTCCTTAAGAGAAAATACTCTTCAGAAAATACTCCTTCGTTTACATCTTGCTGCATTAGTTGTAAGTTCCCAAACCATTGCAAAATATCAGAAAAAAATAACTGTTTTCGCTGGAGATTCATTATCATCCACTTCTGTGTGTCACAGTTGCTATTAATTGTTTCCTATAAATCCGCATCATTGTTTTCTATAAATCTGCATCATTGTTTTCTATAAATATACATCATCATTGTTTTCTATAAATCTGCATCATTGTTTTCCATAAATCATTAACTTTATAAAATTTTTTAAATCGCGACATTTGGTAAATAGAGGTTCGTTAAACCGGGGTTTGATTGCATTAAATTTCAAGCAAGGAGCGCCAATCAAATGACACCAAATGTGTTCCTACATTCTATATCTTTCCTATAGAGATATCTTCCCCTTTTTAAATGTCTCTTACGTTAAGCCTAGAAATTCAAAAAGCAACGAGTCAAAATTAAAAGAGTCCCATTATTTCAATAACATGATTGGGTCCATTGCCATGAAAAGAATGATTGTTGAACGAGACGGTTTTCTATTTTTGCATGGAATGGAAACCTTTTATTTTAATTATTCTTCGAAACAAAATCCCTTCTACTGTTCAGTTGAAGAAAGCGAAAAATTCCTTTGTTGTGTGGAAGGTGTCTCGGAGTGCATTTTCATTCTTCTGAGTAAATAAAGACAGAATGTCTTCATTCTATTTGCCATTCATTTGTGTGTAGTTCGGCACGAGTTAAAAAGGCTTTTTTGGACACCCCACCATCTCTGACCTACCGCATAGACCGCCCCGCCATTTGTCATCGAGATGGACAACCATGAGAACTTGTCCGAAAAAGAAGACAATATTTCTTTTTCTCACGATGCGGACATATTGAGCATCTTAAAATAGTGGTCATCTTAAAGAAATGCCTTATTAAAAGAGATGCCGATGAGCAGTCTGAATGCAGCTCGAAATACGCGTTTTCAAACTTCCCTTATGAATTTTTTTTATTTATTTAAGAATAAATACCACATAATGTAATGCCGTCCATCAGTATATTTTTTGTTACACTTTTCTGAAACGATGGTTGTTTTCGGGAGGTGATTTCAATAGATGAATAACAACCCAGATAGCGAAATAAGGTATATTTTCACTCATCAAAAATCTTTTCATGTAAAGGTTTGTAATGAGGTTTTCGTGTAAACCTTCTAATCTGTGACAATCTGCTCCATTCTACGCACCCAATCCTAAACCTGGGATCTTCGATATTAAAACCTTACATCGAGATTGACTTATGGTTTTTAAGCATGAAAATATCTTTGAATAAAGCTAGTCTGAAGGTGAAAATAATCTTAAATCTAGATAATTATAATGTTTCTTTTCACAAAGTCTTGTTATGCTCAGCTGAAATCCACCTTGTCATGAAATTTTAATAGACAATGCAATTTTACTCTATCACTAGTTTGACTGATAGTGCTGATGGTGACACTACTTTTGGAAAAAAAAATAATTTTTAATTCTTTTAGGATGCAATATTTTTGCCTTATTGAATAAAGGTGTTTAGTACAAGCATTTTCGGGATGATAAAATTCCGACACAGGGTTACATGTTTTCTGGGTAGAAATACGAATTTAAATACCGCTTTATCATTCAATCACATTTGTACTATACAAACCTATTGTCCCTCATATTTAGAGTTTAAAAAAAAAGCACGCCATTTTCTTAAATCTGTGTCCATTTTCTTAAGCATGCATTTTAAGTAGTTTCCAGAATTTAAAGCTAATCAACGATATTATAAAAGATCGTCGCTTTCTTNCTTTCATCTGTTAATTTTTTTTCAAGATACATTTCTTTATTGTAAACAGGATATTAAAAAAAAAAAAAAAGTACGAATTTCTTGTACTTTCAAATTTTGCCACGAGAAACTGTATTGATGGCGCTGGCATAGCTACTGACTTTGAAACACAAATAACTACAAGCAGTAGTTTCGTATACTAACGTGTCTGTGCTCGCTTAACATTGGTATTTATTGTGTTGATGAAGTTTCACGAGATGTGAGATATCAGTTTCTGTTATACACCTTTGTTGAACTAAATAACTAATAGAAAGTGTAATATTATTTATATTTTATTAAATGAAATTTAAAAATATAGCTTAGATATCTGCCAAGTTTGTGCGGGCTCAATGTGCATAAGAAAAGAATCAAAGATGACTCAGAATTCATTGAAAAAATTTATAAACAGATTTGAACAGCAAACAAGACGATTACAATTCTTGCTTGATTAAACAATTTTCTGATTGTTATGTATCAAAAATTACTTAATTATTTGTTTCTGAATAAAAATATTTTTAATAAAAATTTTTTATAACAAAATTGTTTTTCTATATCATTTTAATTGTTTTAAAAAAAGCCAGGGAGGTGCAAGCGCACCCCGCTGCCGGCGCCCTTGCCTGGGGTTATTAAGTTGAAACTCTAAATGAAGTACCTCACATAAATTGACTGAAATTTTTATAATTCTATGCATGTTTTATCGTTACAATCGAATTTATTGACATTAGATTTCCAGATTATAATTTCATGAATGCGTGTTGAATACTTAGTAACAAATTTAGATTTATCATTTGATTTTTTCTTTGCAGAACCTGACATTATTTATACCGTTATCCAACATTATTTGGGTCATGTCATTTTTACGTATATATTGCCGATAATACAGTTATATGCATACACTCTAATAAATCTTTACGTATTTTATTCATTATTAGTATTATCTGCCCTGAAAGAAGCATTTCTTGCTCTTGAGGTGGGTTCAAGGCTTAGTCATAAATGTAGAGAAAACAAAATAAATGTTATTCTCAAAAAACAGAGTCCCAGACCCCTATCTTGAAATAGTTTCTTATAGATTTGAAACAGTAAGGAGTTTTACTTACTTAATATAAATTATTACTATTGTCAACTCCTGGAATAAAAAAACGACTCTTTTGGGCAAATAGGGTTGTCTATGGGTTGAGAAAATTTATTAAATCTTCGTTTCTTTCAAGAAAAACAAAATTCTTTGTCTACAAAACTCTTGTCCGACCAGTCTACGCTTCTGAAGATCTGGACAGTGACAAAACCAGAGGAAAATTGTATCACAATATTTGAGAGAAAGATTTTGCGGAGTATACTGGGTGGTGTAAATGAAAACGATAACTGGAGGAGGAGATTTAACTTTGACCTGTACAAGATTTACAAACAACCCGATATTATTAAATACATAAATATAAACAAAATGAATTGGATGGCCCACGTGACTCGAATGATGACAATACAATAAAAATGATACTGCTTTTTAGACCCACTGGAACAAGAAAGCGGGAAAGGCCGCGGTTGAGATGGGCTGACTGGGTGGAGTCTGATTTTCTTGCCATTGATGAAAAGAATTGGAGATCAAAGATAAATCGAAGATAAGTCATTATGGAGAGATTTTCAGAGTAAGGTATTGGCCCACATTAGGCTGTTGTCTCGCCAACTATGATGATGATGTAATTTTATAGCAAAAGTCACAGCAGCAGTTGTAAAATGTAATAAAGTTGCATTTGTGAAGAAGGACGTAATGATTACAGCAGACAGTGCCAAGAACAGCACCGTATGAATTGATTGTAATGTGCTGTAATATTCACGCCACTTAGTGGGCATTTTCATCAGTCTGCTGTTGCGTTCAAAATCAGAAACCTTGCGAAATCTACATCAGTCTGCGATCAAGCTCAGAACAGGAACTTAGTGAAATTCACGTCAGTCTGTTGCTATGTACAAAGCAGTCATTTTGTTATAAACTTTGCACCAGTCTGTTGTATCAGAACAGCCACTTTGTTGTATATTTAACAGTAACTTTTGCTGAACAATAATTACGATATTTTAAAAAATGAAGATTAGAAAAAATATTGTCTTCTAATGTCCTTTTAAAAATTTATTTAATTAAACTTTTGTTAAAAGCTTTAACTTTTGTTTGTATTTAAACTTTTTTAATGGAGTATAATTGCACTTTTCTGAGAATTCAGAATATGCACAAATTCGTCTTATCGTGTATGGATAGTTTTTAAATCATTGCAAGGGTAAGAAAGTTTTCTCTACTGTGTATTCTTTATTTTTATTTTGACTGGAATAGTAAATAATATGATGGTCTACTATTAGAGAAAAAAAAAAACTCCGACAAAATCTTAATTAACTTATCAGAGTTTCGTGTTTTAATGATGATCATATTTACGCGTGACACTTCAATCCGTAAAAATCAAAATTTGTTTAAAAATAACTTCGAAAGCAAAAAAATAAAAATAAAAGATTTAGTAGTTACTAATTATTTTATTTGTTATTTAGTTTTATTTAATTTAAAAAATACACTGTAAGTAATAAGAAGACAAAAAGAACCAAGGATTCTTCCCAGTGTAGTGAAAAACCAAGAACGTTCTTTTGCACGTTCTTTTGCACTTCTATAGAACGTTGTTCTATAAAATAGTTTCCACCATTTTATACACTCAGTAACACTAAAATTTACAATTGCAGTAGGGCAACATTTTGTATTATTTTATTTATTTATTTTTTTTAATTTTTATCAATTTTTATTTTCGGATTTATTTTTACAATATAAATATAAAGTAAGAATCATTTCCTTTAGGATGCACACTGATTCTGAAGCACACGTACACTGATTTTTAAAATAAAATTAGTTTGTTAATCAAACTTATTCGCAGCACCGAAACAATATTACAGTGAATTCGAATTAGGCTTAAAAAAGATGGGAGAAAAAACAAAAAAAGAAGTTAAAAAAATTATGATCTCCGAAAAGCGATCGCAGGCATAATGGTTTTTGTCTTATTTTCTTTTTTTTTAAATATAAACACTACAACTCTAACATTTGGGACACTCTTCATGTGTGATATTCACCTGAATGAGTATTTAAAAAGGATCCAGTTTGAAGTGTAGGTTAGAATTTATGATTCTTCATTAAAACAAAAATATCGTTCAAATGATGAAATTCTCTTTTATTCGCACCACAAGAAGTTAACTATTACTGTTTGTTTGCTATTGCTCTTTGTGTGTTTACTGTTTGTTTACTATTGCACTGTTTACTATTACTCTTGAACGCAGCTGAAAAGTGTGATGACGTCCAAATAGATTGGAGCAGTTTAAAATTATACAAATAAATACTTTATGTAGTTGTAGCTGTTCTTTATTTACTTCTTACTAGAGCTGGAAGATGGGCTATTGGCGACAGTCTTGGAAGCATCCCTGAGGATGATACGAAAACTTCCCATCACAATCTTCAGCCCGAAAGGATAGCACCTACCCCCGCTTCGGTAGCCCGACGACCTGCACGCGAGCACTTTACAGTTTAACGAAGACCCATACCGCACACCTTCGGTCTCATCGCTGGCTGATCAAAGTGGTCACGCACACTGACCGCAGCTAGTGATGCTTGACTTCGCTGTTTGTCTTAACGATCCGTGGGACATAGATACTTGGAAAAAACTTAATATTATACAAATATTTAATACATTTGACAGATTTTTTATATCTGAAATATTTAATACATTTGACATTGTTAAAAATAAATTATCGTCAATACACAACTTAAAACATTTCGAAACACTTCTCTCGTAAATGTACAGCTGTCTATAAGACAACGGTAAACTCACCACGTCTCGTAATCGATTGTAAAAAACTGAAGTATTCTGAAATAGGCTAATTCAAAAATGATTCACGAATGTTGAATGCTCTTGGTTTACGATTTATGCATTAACTATACCCTCTTTAAAATGCGTATGAGTGTGTTAACTTTAAAGCAGTCTTTAACATAATAGTCCCAAACTCATTTAGATTGTTACCAACACTTTAAAACGGAATCTCATTTATCTCGCGGCAACCAGGGATGTATCCATTGTTTTGTGCTCATAAGTCAAGAACCGCGATGGCTCGGAAAATAGAGCGTTCGCCCTCCAATGAGGTGAACCGGGTTCGAATCCCAGCGACTGCTGATCGATACGAATTCTGCATCCGGCTTACACCTAAGTGGTAGACGGATCATGGGTTAGAGTCCCAGTGCCCTAGGAGGTTTTCGTGGCTTTCTTCTCCATGTAACGCAAATGCGGTTGAACTCAACCTAAAAGTCCTCCAAGAATGCCAATTTCTAACTTGATCCAGGAGTGCCCTTGTCTTCTGAATTGGGTTCAAAACGACAAGGCTACGCAGTTGAACATTGGAAGTCGCAAACCCAAAATCGGGTAGACTGTCCCACGACTGCTATAAAATATAAATCAAGAACAGAATCACCCCAGAAATAAAAGCAGAATTCTCAATGAAGGGGACCCTTTTTTCATTTATATATGCTGCAGTTATAGCAGATGCAGTATAGGATGCTTTAAATAAATGTGCTAATCTGCCAAGCAACGTGTATAGTTGTTGTTTATTTACGTCTCACTAGAGCTGCACAATAGGGTTATTGAGGACGATCTGTGAAGCATCCCTCCCCTGCTGAGAGGACACAAATTTGATTCCGACACTTTTTGGTACAAGGAAGACCGCACACCTTCGCAGCACGATCAAAGCGGTCAACACCGCAGCCAGTGATGCTTGACTTCGGTGTTCTACTGCGGGACGTCAAAATTTCAATAGTGTACTGATCTCCTAGAACAATTTTTGATGGGGTTTTCACGATACTTTAAGTTGCGAAAACAACATTTCTCTGAATAAGCAGATTTTTTTTCTGACGGATTTAGACTTTTGATCCCCTTAATATAGCAATCCGGTCCCCATAGTCATGAGAGTGATCCAAAGATTAATTTTGCATCTTAATTTTAATAATTACTTTTTCTCAATTTTATTAATTTTACATCCTCATATCTCAAGAACTCTTTTATTTTGCACATGATTGCAAAATTTGTTTTTCCAAAGGTGTGCAAAAAAAAAAAAATTTTTTTTTTTTTATAATTATTCATTATTTTACTTAATAATCGAAAATTTTTTGAATTATAGGGTATACGAAATTTTTTCATCATTTTTAAGAATGTAATTTCAGATAGCAAAATACAAAATTTGGACGAAATTCTGCTAAATTTTTCCTGCGAAATCGAATTTTTAAATTAATAATTTAATTTTAAATATTAATTTAAAATTGTATTGCATTATTAATTATTAAATATTAGTTTAAAATTAAATTATACTATTAATTTTTAATCATTAATTTAAAGTAAATAGAATTTTAATTTTAGATAATTCTTTATATAATACGATGTATCGGGAACTTTTCAACCCAGTTCGCTCAAATTTTGTATTTTGCCATTTGAAATTACATTCTTTAAAAACAAGAAAATTTTTTAAACTTTATAATTCTAAATTTTTTTTGACAATTATTTAAAAAAACAATCAAAATAATGAAAAATAATAATAAATAGTAATTATGAAAAATTATCTTTGTATATATATATATATATATATATCTCGTTTGATTCCAACATTTNTATATATATAAAAAAGACTAATTGGATAAAGGATCATTTTGGAGAAGAGGGAATTTTCGTACCTTCGCCCTGAAGTGACATGTTACGTTCTTTATGGCGATTTATTTTTGTTTCAATTTTTTGTTCTCTTCTTTCTCTCTACTCGTTATAGTGTTCAATTAAGATGTTGCAGGTTGCAGGTGGGGTCAAAGGGGAAGGGGGGGGCTAACATAGCGTGACCTGTCATTTCTCCTTATAAGAAAACAGACGGCTTCTTTTTGGCCTCTTTGCATGTCTGGTGGCCGTTTTGGGAAATTGGAATATATAAATGTGTGAGCGACCGATGATTCCGAATTCTTAAAGAGAAAGAAAGAAAGAAAAAAAAAAATTCAGTAGCCCTAGAAACGCCTTCTCTTACCACCTTTCTGACCGAATAATCTCTCTCTCCCCACCTCCGCTGCTTTTATTACAAGAGTAGAACTATTGACTGCTATTTCTCGTTTTATATCTCTCAACGAAGGCAAATATTTGTATCATTTCCTTGCAACTTCTATCACGTTTCTTTCAATTTATATTTAATATCATCCGACCTTTATTTTTTTTTTATTTTTATACATAAAATATCTTGTAATGGTGTGCAATTTTCACATTTCTACGCAACTAATTTTTTTTTTTTTAATTACAGTCCCTGGCCAAAATATTGGACGCACTCTGAGATTCTATGC
This sequence comes from Parasteatoda tepidariorum, assembly GCF_043381705.1. Taxonomy (NCBI): domain Eukaryota; kingdom Metazoa; phylum Arthropoda; class Arachnida; order Araneae; family Theridiidae; genus Parasteatoda; species Parasteatoda tepidariorum. The sequence continues at coordinate 816,930 of NC_092204.1, forward strand.
AAAATCTTAATGATCACGTGATACTCTATACAGCTTTATTGTTTGCACTTGTTCACGTTAGTGTATTCAATGGGTCAAATGAGACGATATGTAATGTAAATTACACATTGTTATATCAGGTATTATATTAGTATATTATAATAATTAAACCGAATTATTAGAAACACTGTGGTTTTTTAATAATGACATGTTTTGCACGAGTTTATACGCAGTACTTTTATATTTAGACATACATGTAATGGTTATTTATACACGACATTTTTTATATACTTCGTATTTGTATTTATTTTTAAAATATTGCACTACAATGTTAACTAATTGATACACGAACATAGACAAGTGTAAACAAGATTTCATCTGACAGAGTATCACCTGATCATTAAGATTTCGCATAGAATCTTAGAGTAAGGTCCAATAATTTAGTCAGTGAGTGTTGAGTGGAATCTAACACATAAAATGTTTACACAATATTTATTATCATGTCGTAAAATGATGTATTTTCTGCAAAACAGAATGAGTTACTTTTTTCGTTTAAATTTTTTTTAAAAAAAGAGCTTTTTTTTTCTGCTTCAAAATTGCAAGATTTTACAAAATGTTGTTCTCTTATTGTTTTTGAAATGTACTATCTTAATATGTTTGAAGATATTCCTCCCAAAACCACATAAAATCATTTCAATACAATTTCCTTTTTTTTTTCAGAATGTCAAAAGCAAAAATTTTAGTTTTTAGCAAAATTATGAACTAAGACGTTTTTTGGATTTTTAACGACTATATTTATAATAGATAAAGTGTTTTAAATCTAAGGAAAAATTTTTTTCGTCGATTCATGTACCTTGCAATTATGAGTTCACTAAAAAATTTAAAACAAACTTCGTACTTAACACGCTCTCATTTACTCTTTTTCTTGCCACGGCGTAATTTTTGATGGTTTTCCATTGATGGACCCACGTAATCTTTGATGGTAACCAACGTAAGTAACCATCATCCCAATGTAGGAATTTGGACTGCTTTATGATGGTCCTACACAAGATTAGCAACTTGTTTTGATGCTTTGTTCATGTTGAACTATCAGACATTTCTATCATATTTTCTTAGAAATCAAATGTTGGAACGATCATGAACCATTACGAAGTTTCATTATAGTATCTAAGAAACCAAATGATCATGAACAACCCCAATGTAGGAATTCAAACTGATTTTTGATGGTCCAACGTAATAAGGGCAAATTGTTTTGATGGTATATTCCTGCTGAACCAACAAGAACTTTCATTTAACCATCATGGAAATGCATAGTTGTAACCATCACGAACCTTCATGAATTGTTGGTTCTTGCGAGTGAAACTTGTCTTGATGGTTAACCATCATAGTATTGAAGAAGAATTCTTCATCATGGAATGATGGAAGTTTGTTGGCGTATCAAAAACCACGAACACGTTATGGAAAATGTTGAATGATGGTGACCATCAAAAGATGTTGAACCATCATGAATCGCAATGAAACCAACATAAACCATAAAATTTTTTGATAGGACCATCAAGAATTTTGACTAGGGTAAGCTTTCACTTTTCTTCTCAACTGTCACAATTTAGTTTATAAAATGAAAAAAAAAAAAGAAATTTATTTCAGTATATTGTGGTACCATCAGGAATTTCCTTCATAGTATCTTGGAAATCAAATATTGGAATGACCATGATACGCGAACGATTTGATGGTTTATTTAAGTGAGATCATTAAAAATTTCCATCCCAGGGTAATGGATTTGTTGGAACCACTGCACCAATATAGGTTTTTGTACTGCTTTATGATGGTCCAACACAAGATTAGCAACTTGTTTTGATGGTTTGTGCGTCTTGGATCATCTAAAATCCCTATCATTGATGAATAATGAAAATAATTTGCTGGAACCATGCAGGTTTTTAATCTGAACATACACGAAGCAGCTTGATTTGATGGTTAATTTATGGTGGACCATCAAGATTTACTGTCATCACATCTTACTGTTTGAACTATTACCTCCATGATGGTTTTCAAATGCAACCTCGTTGGGTTTTCAGTGTGTAAACGTTATGCAGATTTCAGCGCAAAAAAGAAGGAAAAAAGAAACTGTGTGTGAATTTTGATTAGAATATTATTTACAAAAAGAAATTTAGTATGTTCAAGAATTATTTAAACAGGCAATTTATCACAGAAGTATTTCAAATTAATTGTCGTGATCAAAAATTAGACTTAAACTTGAAGCAATTATTTTCTTGTATAACAGACTAACTATTCAGGCTAATTAGTTAGAAATAGTAAAAAATGCAAGTTTGTAACACAATTAAAAAATGAAACAGAATGAAAATTCAAGGCTAAAATAAAAGCGAGCATTTTTATTTAAAATCTTTTACGAATAATACTATTTTTTGGACAAATAATATGTTCTATATTATTTAATCAACTTCCTTTCAAAAACACACACGTGATTCACAATTATAATGGTCAGTTTTCATTTAAAAACTTCTTAATACAGACAAACTTCCTTTATACTAGCTTTACTATTATACTACTGAACTTATTCCCTATATGTCCTCCTCTTGGCGAACTTTGGCCAAGGTCCTCCTATTACAACTAAAAGGAAGAAAAAAAAAAAAACTAAAGAGCAAGCAAATTAATTGTTTCTTTAAATAATTAATAATAATTTTTACTACAACTCAGTATAAAGTGAAATTCAATTACGATCTGAAATAAATAAAATTAAAGACACGTAAAATTAGTCTAATTTTAGAAAAATGCTAGGTTATAATTTGTATCAATTTATGACATATGTTTATGCAAAAGGATGTAACTGCAGAAAAGTTAGCAAATTATGAGGATGTTTGGAAATATTTGAACAAAATATGTAGATTTCTGCATCTTTGCACAATTTGTATAGTCCAAAAATTAAATTTTTTTTGAACTACTTGATATTAATGCAGATTTTTATGTGAATACTTTACTCTCTTCAAAAAAATACTTTTAACCAAATTCATAAATAGTTTTAGCTTTTTAGTGAGTTTAGTCAGTGAACTGTTATGCAGTTTGGTCAATCGTTGACAGGGAAAACAATTCTAAGAGTATAGTGGTTTTCTACGAAAGAAAAACGGCATTTGCAGCTTTAATGAAGTTCGGGCAATCACACTTTTACAACACTGTAAATTGAGCACTTTTGGGTAGCAACGGTTCAGCCCAGTCCAATAAAACCCATCTTTTTACATACCAAGTGAGTTTTTTCACATTTCGTTATTTCCAATCAATTATCTTTGCAATTATCGAAGCAAATTGTTCTTTGGAACAGTCTTTCAACTTATTGTTTTATAAATTTAACTTAGTAACTTTTTATACCAGATTATATGAATCAAAACATATGTTAGTAATCTGAATTTTGCAAACAAAATTATTATAAACAAATTAGCTAAATACATGAAGAAAAAAAAAATTACACGGTGAAAAAAAAACTCCTTGTTAAATTATAATATATCACTTATCTGTAAAACGAATTACATGTAATAGGCATAATAGGTATGTATAATATGTAATAATTAATTATGTGTAATATCATCGTATTATATTTTAAATAAAGATATTAATAAATCGAAGACTGAAAGAGAAACTTCTGTTGCGTTAAATGTTCTCCAGCCGAAAATAAATAAATAATTTCGCTTAAAATGGATCATTCTTAACAATGATCCGCTTATAGGAATCGTCTGCAGGCGATTTCTGTACTGACTGCTGGCAGACGATCGCAACGGAACAAGTTTTCTCGGTTGAAGAAAAATCAAAACGTTTTCTTCTTCTTCAGGGTATCGACTACCGCTGCATTTTTATTCATTTATTTTATAAAGAGGCGTTATATTTCAGCATTATTTTATTTTATAAAGAAATTGTCTATACATATTGAGAACTTATTAAAAGAATGATCAGAATTAGGACAATAACACAATTTTATTTGAGCGATGTTCAATTGCTGGAAAGTAAGGAATGATTTGAAAAAAGTTATTGTACGGTAAAGGCAAAAACTAGAATTTGAACTGACGCTTATAATCCATATGTGATTCGGGAAAAAAAACGGGTACTATTTTTACAGTATTGCAATAAAAGTCAATGTTAACGTTTTCTATTTGCGGTTTCAATACTGTAAAAAATTTCAGAATATAATTTTGACTCTGAAAAATTTTTTCCGAAAGTCTCAGCGATTTAATATTACTTGAAATGAGTAACATGTTTATTTTCGGAAGTAGGAATCGCATTACTGTCGCATGATCATGCGTGTGTGTTACAATATCATACCTGCCAACTCTTCCGGATTTTCCGGAAGATTTTATTTTCATATTTAAAGTGGGAGTAAATATATACTATTTTTTCTTTTATAAACTTAATTTTTAAATGATTTTGATCACCACTATTCTTACAAAAATTAAGCACATATATTAATATGCGTTACTATCATGGTTATCAACTGAAGTTTTTTCAAATGCAACGTATTTGTTTGCTTAAAATTGAAGTTTTAATTCCATTTTAATAACACTGGGGAAAATGATAATGGAAGGGATTAAAAGTTGGCAGGTATGCAATATGGTTATTTGTTTTGCATTGTATCCGTGCATGTACATATCAAATTTCATTAAAATCGGTCCAGAGATAATCTGCCAGGTCTGCAAATTCTCTTATTTCTTACACTAGTGTATTAAATTCCAATTCCAAGACATGTTAACTCGATTCTATCTTGAGGTATCTTTTGATAGATGATGGTCGATATTGTTATAACCCTGGCATCAAAACAGGTTTACGAAATATTAGCGCCTACAGAAAATGCTGCAAAATATTTTTTTTAAAAAATGGAAAAAATGAAGCTCCAAGAAATGATTCAANTAGGCTCGCAGAAAATGCCGTTCATGGGTTAAATTTAGTAGGAACAACACAACCTGTGACGTAGGCTATATTATACCCAATTGAGTAACATTTTTATTTTCAGAAGTAGGAATCGAATTAACGCCGCATGATCATGCGTGTGTGTTACAATATGTTTCGGTTTTTATTTCGTATTGTCGTATTCGGTCGTTTCGTTTCGTATTCGGTTATTTGTTTCGTATTGTATCCGTGCATGTACATATCAAATTTCATTAAAATCGGTCCTGAGATAATCTACCAGGTCTGTAAATTCTCTTATTTCTTACACTAGTGTATTAAATTCCAATTCCAAGAAGACATGTTAACTCGATTCTATCTTGAGGTATCTCTTGATAGATGATGGTCGATATTGTTATAACCCTGGCTCCAAAACAGGTTTACGAAATATTAGCGCCTACAGAAAATGCTGCAAAATATTTTTTAAAAAAATGGAAAAAATGAAGCTCCAAGAAATGATTCAAAATATTTCAGAGAGAAATGTTTCTGAGTATTACAGATAAATGTTTCCGACGTATGGTACCCAAACTGTTAAGTTTGAGAACAACTGTTTATTAATTGCTTTCACCTAATACGGTTGAACATCCAGAATTTCATGGCACCCACTGTAATGACCAAATAAAGCTACTTAGTTCTTAGCAACTGTGTACAATATCATAGCCGAGAGGGCTTATCTGTCCATCTCATGACCGGCAGAACTGGAGTTCGAGTTCAAGTGTTGACACCCCTTCATTCCCTTCAACGCATGAAGAATTTCCAGTGTCCGGCACTCTCCAATGACCATTACCTTACGAAAAGCAGAGAGCTCTTATGCCTGGTTAAAAAATAAAAAAATTCCTTACGTTTTTGAAAAATACTAGTTGTAAATGGTTAAAAAATCGTATAGTTTTGTATTCATGGTTTTATGACTATACTTTTTGTAAATGGTTTCAAAACTATAAAGGAAAAAAATGTTCTTTACCGTAAACTTTACTGTTCAGTTATTTTACCATAATTTTAGAATGAAAATTTTAACAGTGTAGACGGAAGTGATATTACGTTTTGGAATTGAGAGCGTTCTATACAGATGTTTTGAAAGGGGAAGCTAATTTTGTTGAATAAAAAGTATTGACACGTCATCAATGGGGAAAAAACCTCTAATTACTTCTAAAATAAATAAACTTTTTATTATCTTTAGCGAATGGGAAAACATTTCTCTCATAAAAAAAAGAGTGAATCAAAGGTCCCCTCTTATTATGATTAGTTTATCAACCTATTTTCCCCGAAACAATGCCTCTGTGAGAGGGAGAGAGGGTGGGAAGAAACAATGAGTGATGGATTTTTATGAGGATTTAAATGATATTTGCGTTGCTATATTTATTTTTTATCTTTATCTGAATGACCATGTTTTACTTTTTTTCCTTTTGTTACCATCTTCAAGAATTTCTCTCTTTGCAAGAGGATGGACATCACCATTTCGATTGAACTTCTTACTTCTTGTTCTTACTTGTAAATGGCACGTTACTGCTTGTCTTACTGAATAACAAAAATGATGCTTTACACAAAGAAATGTTTAAAAAAAAGATAATATTCTTGGTGTAGTGAAACATCAACTTTATTGCACCATCTTGGAGTAAAGTACACCGGTGTAAGAGAAATTTGCAGACCGGGTCGATCATCTCTGGACAGATTTTAATGAAACATGCATTGATACACTGCAAAAGAAATGACAATTGTAATCATATATGGCAGTACTTTTACTTTCGTTACTTGTACCGCCGGTACAAGTAAAAAGTACGGAATTATATTTTTGTAGTGGTACTTTTTAAATTTAGTACTTTTACTTGTACTTTCGTTACTTTTTTAGGGAAAAAGTACAAGTATTTGTAACGGAAATATCGAATGAAATCGTTACTTTTTTCTAAAACTCGGTAAGCTTTCTTAAAAAAAAAGAAGAAGAGAAAAAAATTAAATTAAAAAAAATGCTTATGTTTTTTTTAATTTGAAAAATTAATGTTCAATATATATACATTCACAGCTAACTTCGTGTTTAAATACCTTCTGCTTCAACTTATTTTTCAATTTATTTTTTACTAGCTCAAAGATCACAAAGCTATCTGTAACCCCGTGTTTGCTTTGTTTGTGTTTGTGTTTTTAAAACGCGTTTCTAAAGAGTAAAACAATTTTAAATCAATGGTAATTTAATTAAACAAAAATAATAAACTAAAAATTAAAGTCAATAGATAAAATTTCTTTTTCGTGCAAATCCATAAAAAGTTTGATATTAAAATTATATTTGATTTTAAAATTATATTATACGATTATATTATAAAACTATATTATAATATTCCTCCGAATTTAAAAATAAATTAATATCCATAACTTTCAAAATTAAAAATAATTAAATAAATAACAACAATTTTGCAAAAACATTAAAGAACATAAGAATATTATTCAATAAAATTTTAGGTTACTTTGAATTTTCGATTTCCTAGAAATGTACTTTTAAATCGTTACTTTTTTTGTTTAGTACTTGTACTTTTACTTGTACTTTTTACTCGTTACTTTTTAAACTAAGAACTTTTTACTTTTTACTCGTTACTTTTTTTAAAAATACTTGTACTTTTACTCGTTACTTTTTAAAAGTAACGTTGCCATATATGGTGTAGAGTAGTTGTCACCATTTTTAGTATCGAGAAACGCGAATTTTTTTTTACTCAATTCCAAAAATTGATTCATTGAATCAAGAAACTGAAATATAAATATGACTTGGAAATGAACATATTAATATAAATAGGTTATAATAGACTTTTAAAAAAAATTTTGTTTTTAATAATATATTGAACTATTATGAAACTCAGAATGGTTGCCTACTTTCTTACAAATCAAACAAAAATTAAATTTGTAACACAAACACTAAACATGGTTCATCATCAAGAAAGAAGGAAGCAATTTTGGGGTTTTGAATCATTAATTATCTTAATTGCGACAATGTAATGATTATCCTTAACAGAAAAAGTAACGAGAGAAAATAATTACTTTGAAACAAAACATTTTTATTTAGAAAAATCTCTAAGATGACGAATGTTCTCCCCTTAGATTCCTCTTTTGGAAGCATTTCCAGTATTGGATAACAGCGGCATTTTGTTCATTTATCAATTCAAAATTAACATTGAGTCAAAATTGAAACTATCAATGCATTTTAATAACCCCATAAAACTACTTTTAAATGATGAGAGAAAAATTTTCGTCGTAAGATTTGTTGAGAGCGAATAAAAGCAAACAATAACGTATTAAAGTGTTTCCAAAAACATCCATAAAAACTGCACACTTTAATTTGCAAAAGGAAACACGCACTTTTAATGTTAACGTGTGCTCCCTCTAATGTTTCCTGCCCTCCCCCCCATTAACGGGTTTCCGTTCCCTTGTACAATAATTACAGGTTTGTTTGAGGAGTCGTGAATCGGCTATTTGAAGAGAGAAACGTGTTTCTTCTGTTGCATCCCTCCCGGTTGCTCTCACAACACTCTGTATTCTAAATGCTTCCAATGAATCTTTGAAATTAATTGACAAAGTGATTCTTTTCCTCCTTGGAAGTCTTCTTCAAATGCTGCTGATGTGACTGGGCTGAAATAATTTTGTCGAAATTCAATTCATGTCCATCATCCGCCTCATAGTTGGCCAGACAGCACAGTGCGGGCCAAAGCCTTCCTCTGAAGATTTCACCATAAAAACTTCCGATTTATCTTTGATCTCCAATGTCCAAGATTCCAAAAATGTGCTGACGATTTCTCGTATTCTGGATAACGGTCATATCGATCCTGTTTCAGTTTAAATTTTATAAATTTCAAATGAATACTGTATACATTTTATAAATATTGTTTAAATTTTATTAATTTTGATAGAATTTTCTTACATTAGGTACCGCAACTTCTTTCTCTGCAATGAGTGACATTTTATACTTCAATCACAGGAAAATGTTCGGGAAAAAAAGCACTAGGAAAAAAAGAAAGAAAGAAAGACTAGGAGTAATGGAAGAGAGCACCGGGAAGAAAGCACTATTTCAATACATGAATTTAATAACCGATTGGATTCGAGATGATAAACATGAATTCAATCTAATTAAATATCAAATTTAATGTAAATGGGTAATTTTAAAAAATGGATCAATATGCAAGGTTTAATTCAAAACTTGAGATAACGAATGTTTTATTTGATTTTGCTTAATTGAACAATACAATGATATAATGCACTTGTCAGTGTTATTATAGATAATGTATCCATTGGAAATTGTTTCTCGCTTGGCTAATTTCGTGATAAATTAAAAATATTGAAAAAAATTATAAAATATTTCATTTTAATAAATTTAAAAAGAGACAAAGCATTGTGACAGCACAGTTAGTGTAATTATTGGAGTCGGGTACATGAAGAAGAACACCTTCCATAACCACACATGTGACACACTTTATCAGCAAAATGGTGTCTCTACACAAGTGTTTAATGAACGATAATTCAATTAAATGCACACCGAATGACTTTCTCGAGCTTCTTACGAGTCTTATAAAAATTTTGTTTATTGCGTAAACTTCCCTCCCTTCACATTAATCCTTCTCATTTTTAATCAATATTTCACAAAAAAAAATCTACTTTCATCAGGTTTCTTTCTTAAAGTTAATCATTTTAAATTTGGGCCTGGCAGCCCAAATTAAATTTGGACATAAATTCATTTAATTGTTAAAGTGTTGTTAAAGCTGCTTTTTTTCCCCTCCTTCTTTTTTGAGGAGGTAGGGAATATTATTTTCATTTTTTATTTTATTTAATAATAGTCTAAAACAATTTGAATTGTGAGGTATTATAAAATTTTTTATTATTATAAATTTTTTAGTATTGAATTTGATTACTAGATTAAGTACTGAATTTTAAGCGCTAAAAGGCAAACTTTGGGCGAAATCGGTTGAATAGTTTCTGAGAATTTGAATTTTAAGTGTTCGACTTCTTTAAAATTTGATTTCTCAAGAACTATTGAACCGATTTCGCTCAAAGTTTGCATTTTGTCAGGTAAAATTACATACTTTAAAATGACGTAAAAATTTTTATACCTTACAATTCAGAAATGGTTCGATTATTATTAAATAAAAGAATAATGAAAAATAAATATTCTCTAAAGTGTAATCTTTTACTTAAATTTTGAACGAATTTTGAAAACGAATTTTGTGAGTAATGCGCAAAAAATGTTTCCATTCGCTTAAAAAGTCCTCAAGATATAGCGAATTACGCCAAAAATTAAAACATTAACATTAAGGTTTCCAAACAGTGGATCGTCTATCTTAACCAAAATATGCTACTCTCTGTATTTTGGGGGTCAGAAATCCTAATCTGTTATCAGAGAAAGTACATTTCTGAGTCTGATTTCGTAATCGTATTCCTCAAATATCGTCTATATCCGATATTTTAATATCCAATCATTATAAAATTAGGAAAAACATCAGTTTTGCGAATTTGGTAATACCGGTCAAGTGTATACTGGACAATAATACTTAACTTAAATGAACACTGTAGGGAATACCGGGCAATGACACTTAACTTTAAAAAAATCATCAGTGTAAGGACAAGTACATGCCAAGCAACGTTTTTATTTTTTTTATTTTTTAGAGAAAAAAACACTGCAAATACTTGCCCAGTATTCCGAAAACATTTCCAAATCTACTATAATCGGATGTTAAAATAACGAATAAATGTTTAAATATTCAATCTAGCCTATATTTCGGACATTTACCAAAGCGAGTATGAGTTTTAATATTTAGGATCATTCGGGAACTTTCATTGTCCATGAAACGGAAAAAGTACTTCATGAAGATCCTTAAGTTCCCTTGTCTTCAGGGTCAGGTCTAGGGTGTTAAACTGTCGATTAAGAAATCTTCCGTAGAGAAGGTGGAAAAGAGTAGTAATTTGGATATTAAAGATGAACTTTAGATGACCCCGGTATAGAATAGACGACAAAATTGTATTCCGCATTCTTGTTTATTTATATGTGCGAGACTGAATCATTCCCAAATGTTGGATTAGTCTTACGCAACTGATCATGCGTCTGCTCTCTCTCTCATTATTATGAATACAACAACACACACATATGCTTTTGAAAAACAACATTCATTGTTTAGGAAGAAAAAAAATATTCTTTTTTTTTTCCTCTGTTTTTTTTTTTTTTTTTTTTTTTTTTTTTTTTTTTTTTTTTTTTTTTTTTGACTTGAGAATAGTGGTTTTAAAAGAAAAATTAATTTTTTGAAGCAAAATGTCTGTTTCAATTCTATTAAAGAAAAAAAAAAAAACATTTATTTAAATGCTTCTCACTTCCATTTAACGCGGAAATTAATCCAAAAGCGTGACTTTTTTTGAGAAGCACATTGTATTATACTTTGAGCCTCTGTCAGCATTTTCCTTCTAAAATAACCGGCAACAGTCTGTCCATCATCCAATTAACCGTAAAGTTTACGGCAAAGAACATTTTATACCTTTACAGTTTTGATACCGTTTTAAACTTGCATGGTTATAAAACCATGAATAGGAAACTATATGGTTTTTTAACCATTTAGAACTAGCATGATTTCAAAACCGTAAAAAAGATATTTAACTGGCTTTTCTTCTTTGCTGATCATTTCATTAGATAATAGGCATTATAGTGTGCAGGACATGTGAAGGGAATAGTGTGGTGTCAGCGCTGGGACTCGAATCCAAGTTCTGCTGGTCATGAGATTAGCCCTCTCGGCTATACGCAGTTGCGAGAAACTTCATGAGGTGGGCTGAGTTGTTGAGATAAAAGTCTGGGTGTTTAACCGTATTAAGCAGAAACAGTAAATAAACGATTTTTCTCACAGTTAACAGTTTCATAACCATTTTATTTATCATTATTTGACTATTTTGTTTGAATAGGGTAAAATAACAATTAAATAAAATGTCATTTAATTATTTTTTCCGAAAAATTTCTCACAGTGTATATTTTTTAAACGCATTGGTTTTTATTTATTTTGTCCATAAACTAACTGCAATATTTACAGCTAAACCTGTTTATCTCAAACCTCTTTATCTCGGGAACCCCTATATCTCAAAATTTCTGAGATTCCTTACATTTACTATTTAAAAATCAATGCATTTTTCCATGTCTATCTCGAAATGTTTTCTTTCAAAATCTCTGTTTCTCGAATTTCTAAATAATCGACCACAAATGCCCTAACAACTTGACTCAAATGGAAGCTAAGACGTCAAAAATCTTTAAAAAGATTATTTTGAGTGTTAAAGGTATGTTAATTTTTTTTCTTTTTTTATGCAAATAGATATATGTGGTTTACAAAAATGGCTGTAATCCTTTCTCCTAAAAACAATTAAAGCACTTATAATCAAATTTCATAATTAAATTAAATTTTTTAAAGTACCTGTATTACTTGAAACCTCTTTATCTGAGCCGTGATGGCTCAGGGGATAGAGCGTTCACCTTCCCGTTTCGAATCTCGGCGATGACTGGTCGATACCAATTCCGCATCCGGCTTGCACCAACCACAGTGCTGACGTAAAATACCCTCAGTGGTAGACGGATCATGGGTTAGAGTCCCGTTGCAGTCAGGCTAACCGTGGGAGGTTGTCGTAATTTTCCTCTCCATGTAACTCAAACGTTAGTTCTCGATAGTTCCATCAGAAAGTCCTCCACGAAGGCAAAATGTCTCCCAATACTTGATCCAGGAGTTCCCTTGTCTTCTGNTATGTATATATATATATATATATATATATATATATATATAAAAATCCTCTTTATCTCAAGTTTTTCGCCTAACAGGTCAAACATATGTATTCGATAATGTGTTCGCGAAGTTTGTAAACATTCTGATACCACTTTTTAATTATAACTGCCTTTTGCCTTCGTTGTCTGCAGAGCTTCATGCACATTTTATTTTAACAATATCTATTTGAAGGAAAAATTATCAGCTGTTAGAACATTAAGATTAGAAATTGTAGAAACAAAAATGTAGTTAGATCATAACAGAAAAGGGTATGTCCATTCATTTTTTTCTTCTTTTTTTTTTTGTTGTTGTCCGAATTGAAACATAAATGTCCAGAATATAGAGAAATAAAAATGCCCCGAAACTACGAGATTCAAAATATTGTTAAAATCATTACAATTTAAGCCTCTTATTCAAAAACAATCGCTCTTATTACATTGTCAAAGTATTAAATATATTTTTCCAGTTGGCTTAATCTACTATTTATGGAACGTTCATTAAACATTTTGTTGATTACAATAAAGTTCTTTTCGGAATCGATATTTCGTTCTTGTAAATACAAACTAAAAATAAACAAGTAACATTAAAAAAAAAATTTTTTTTAAGTCAATTCCTACCTAAATCAACAAAGATAAATTTTATTTTAGTTACTTTTTATTAAATAATTAGAAATTTTCCCCCCATATGAAACTAAAATTAAAAAATTTAATGAATAAATTGGTAGTTGAAAAAACTGTATTAACATCAAATGTGATCCCCTACACGTTAAAAAAAAATGTATTTAAACTTAAGTAGATGAATAAAATGTATTTTATTAATGATTGAAAATTTGAACAAGCTATATAAATATATAGAGGAAGACTAATAGTATAGGAATTAGAAAAAAGGCTCCTCGTATCAGTCAACTATAAAAGTATAAATTGGGACCGGTCTTTATTGAATTTATCTGACACAGTGACTATAAAATAATTAAATATTTAAATGTGCGCAATAAACTATTTTTTCGTTCAAATAGAGTTAGAAATTATCACCCATGTTATCTTTGAAATATGTGAAAGACTGAATCGCTTATCGTAAAATTTATAAGTTGGATATTTTTTTAATGGCGGGCACTTGGGGGTTGTCCCATCGGCCACAGAAATGCCAGAACTGTTACTCTCTTCGCATTACCCAGTGGGCACCTGTGGCGGTGGAGCAGCGTCACCCACGTCACACAACCACAAACCCGTTTATAGGGCGGGTCACATTCACTCAAAGAGGAAAGGACATAGAACACAGAGAGAATGAAACATCTATGCCCTGAGCAGGATTCGAACCCGCGGCCAATGGCTCCGCAGTCAGGCGCGCTATCCACTCGACCACCTGGTCGGCATAAGTTGGATATAGAAAATTCTATTTCTTTTTTCGCTCATCCCTATTTAATGAATCAATTATAATTTGAAAAAAAAAACAGTATTAATATCAAGTATCATCCACTACAAAATTAAAAAAATGTATTTGAGGTTGAGTTTATGAATAAAAAGTATTTTATTCATGATTGAAAATTTGAACAAGATATAGGGAAAGGGTGAACTAATAGTTGGAATTGAAAGAAAAATGTAAATAAAATATTTTTGGATTTTTTTTTTCTTCTTTAATTTGCAATGTGTAGTTAATTATACAAAAATATATATATTAAAAAAAAAAGTATCAATTTAGTGTTATAAGTTTGTGTTTTAGGAAGAACTGAAAAAGTTGTCATAAAATGCTATTAAAAGTGCGTCACCTGATGCATTAAGAATGTTTTTTGTGAAAAATGAGGAGGGTTCAGAGGGAGGAATAATTCAGAAAAATGCTCATCACGTCTCCCCATTAACCACACTAGAATGAATCTCACTTCCCGGAAGATGATCTTTTCATTGAGGTGCATCATGGGAGAATTTTTCTTCTTTCAACCATCATTAAAATGCTAACTTCTTTTTTTATCATACGCGTCACTTTTAAGATCATCTGTGAAATACGTTATTACTTTTATACGTTATCCACCATGTGTGGGTAGGGGAAAAAAATCAACAAAAAAGTTGTGCTCACCTTATGATGATCACTGGTTATCCATGGGTCAAATCCTTTTTCTTTCTATATTAACTCCTTTAAACATTTCAAATCATGGGTTGCAAAAACTGTCTCCATGGATGTTTGTCGTCGGATTGGTTTTCATATCCCTCCCCTATGTACGCGCTTCAATATACTTTTCCTTCTTCAGTATTCATAATTATATTGAAATCGCCGGCAAGCCCATAATTATACGTTAATAATAACAAAAAGGATCTAAAAATAATTTAAATTATTATTATGTAAATACATTAAAAATGACTGCTTGTGAAAAGAAAAGAGCAGCGGTCGCCATAGCAACGCATGCAACGACAACGCATGCGCACTGCTTACTATGACACTTGAACACAGTTGAAAAGTGTGTGGACGCCATCAAATCCGAACCAAGACCCATCTTGCCAATGGGTAGTAGTTTACTTATTTATTTATTTTTTTTACGAATGTTGCATGATATTTTGCAAAGTGGTTGGAAAAGTTTCAAGAGTACTTTTTAAAATTATGATGAAAACAAAAGAGCAATAGTGCTTTAATTGTGGGTACAACCAATCAACACAGCATTAGATCCCCCTGCAGTGGTTTAGACACTGATGAGGAATGTTTTTATTTAGAGAATGTCCAATCCTGTGCTTTATCCACGTCTCTGCTTTAAACAAGTGATTTTATTTTATTTTAATAACCGTCATTGAACTGCCGACCCAATGTTCAGGGCTTAACGACTACTGATGTTCAACTCTGTCATTTTGAACCCAATCCAGAAGACAAAGAAACTCCTGGTTCAAGTAGTGGGAGAAACCTGCCTTCGTGGAGGACTTTTTGAGGGAACTAACCCTCATTTGCGTTACAGGGAGAGGAAGACAACCTCCGACAGTAAGCCTGGCGACAAAGGGACTCTAACCCTTGATCACTACTGAGGATATTTCACGTCAGCACTGTGGTCGATGCCAGCCGGAGGCGGATTAAGACCAAGGAGCCGTCAATTGAGACTATTTGAAGAGTTTCTGAGAGAATTTAAAAATACGACTTTTTTTTAAAATCTATTTCTGAGTTCGAATAAGGTAAATGAATTAGATTAGAATTTTATTTCTAACCATTTAGTGTTAGTCTACGCATAGCGATGAGCATTGAAGGCTTAACAAAATGCTGAAACAACTTTTTACTTAAAAAAAAAAGCAAAATCAAATCCTGTTGCGTCAGTGTCTAAAAAAATTCGCTTATTTTATCGTATGTTTCCCTTTATCTGAATATCATAAAACGTCTATTTTAAATTACATGAAACAATGTGCGTATCCAAACCTTTCACCATAAAATAAGTACCTTTTAAATATTTTTTAAGCACTCAAAAATATTAATCAACAAAATTATTTGAAAATAATTTTGCATTAACAAAATACAAAATAATTTTCAAAGACTTTACAAAATCCTCATAAAGCAACTAGTTTCTGACAAAGAACTCTTTTCTTGATTTTATCAGCCATTATTAAATAAATGATCGAGAGATTTTTTGGTTCGATATCAGGGGGTGGAAAATGAAATCTGAATTTGAGAATATCTTGCAGAATGCAGCAGAGCAGCAAACGAGAGTGCAATAATCTCACGGAACCCAGTTCAGTAGACGCACATGCGGACTCGCAAGTATTTCTTCAAGCTTGTAAGATGATTGGCACTACGGACTGACGGTACATGATTGTGGCTGAATGAATTGTGCAAGCGTTGAATAGAACAATGTGAAAAGCACGCTTTTTCATAATACGTGGCAAAAATCGACACGGTAAAGAAAAAAAAATCTCGTTTTCGAAAAGGGAAATTTCAAGCACTTTTTAAAAACTCTACGCATACTATGGTCATCTGGTCATTAAGTCAGTTTAGCACTTTTTCCTTGGGGGTTGCTCCCCGGCAAACAATAACACGACATTGTTTCAATTTGAAGTACAACAACTAAATAATGCACAGACTCTGTAAAAAAAAAGTATCATTTTGGCAGAACAGCTATAAAGTGACGAAATGGTTCCGCTTACCTAAGTTCTCTCTGTGTGTTGCGGACCTTGTGTGTGTGTGTCCATCCATGCAAAAGTGTTTCGTCGAAATTTTACGATTACGATGAAAAATAGGATGAGGGTCAAATCAGGCTCGATTGTAATCAATTTTCATTCGTCTCACTTTCTGCTGACACAATGTTTTACTTATTGACTTTCTTCTTCTTTCGTAGACTTAAATTATAAATGGTGTTAGAATTCAATGACAAATTTCACCTCCAACTGGTATTTTAAAATTTAAAAGTTTAGAGAGAAAAAAAAAAGAATTTAGGTAAACTTAAAGTAAACTATGAAGTTTCAAATGCTTAAAAAAAAAAAAAAAGAAGCGTTTACAAAATACAAACAAATTACTTTTCCGCTGTGTAATCCAGCCGTAGTTTGTTGCGTTTTTGTATTTTGGTTCTATATTTCAGCGTTTAAAGCTTATTTTTGGTTTACTTGAAATCACTTTTCTATACATCAAATGACGTGTATACGCATGGAAGAGAAATGACCACGAAGGTTTCCTCCACAGGTATTACGTCCTCTGGAGAAGAAGAAAAGGTGTCGTAGCTTTTCTATTTTAAGCAGCTAACGTTGTAATTTTTTTATACTGAAACTAAATGGATGATTAAGAATCACTTTTCAATTCTTTCTCTTTTTTTTAAAATGATTATGTACACGGTATTACAACTCAACTCAAAGCATTAAATAAATTTGTTTAAATGTCAGCAAAAGTGAACACCTTTTTTTTTTCTTTTTCTTTTTTTTGTGATGAATACATCAGCCATAAACTTTTTTTCCTGCTTTATTTAAAACGAAAGTTTCATCGTTGTAAAAGGAGTGGGTGAATCCAATTTCTAGATGCAAACTTTTTGTACTAAAATTTGATATTGTTTTGTTCAGCCATTATGGGAGATATTAAAATCTTATTGAAATCTTGATACATTTTGCGTTTTTTGCTTCGTTCCATCGAAGATTCGATCCGATAAAAAATAGCTAACAATAATCGAGTCATTGTTCCAAAATCAATTCACATTAGATTAATATAGAAAGAAAGTCTCTTTCCTTCGATCATTTGCTTCTCGAGTATTTTTATAATTGTTGGGAACAAAATGCACAGATTATGTGAGTAGGAAATCTACAGCGTTTTTCCTTCGAAGGAAAACTGCATGAAGAGAAAAAGAAAGAGCCTCGAAGCTTTCATATTCAAACTATTTTGCTTAAAAGGATTGTGTTTAGTATGTAAAATTCTTCATAAGAAATCCCCCTCCGTGTGTGATCTACCTTTTCATAATCAAGATTAGACAGCTGCCCGTCAACTTCCAAACATTAAAAAATAAATAAATAATTGTCCGAATGACTATTCTTTTTAAAAATAATTTTTCAAAAAGTAATTTGGATGAAATGAAATATTTTTCTAAGCTCAAAATTTGAATCGTTTACTCAAAACGTTTAAACTTGGACAAAGGGTTTCTAATCGCACGTAATTGTGATGTGTGGATGCGTTTCAAACGCTCCTAAGTAATTTATTTATTTTATTTATTTATTTATTTTTAACATTGAGATGTTTGCTTATACACGCTGCTTTCTTTAATGCTGCTTTAATATACGATGCGATTTTGGGATGAAGACTACCCATGTTCAACTCCGTAGCCTTGTCAATTTGAGCCCCATTCAGAAGACAAGGGATCTCCTGGATCAGTACCCCCAGAGGTATTGATTTGTTATGGGAACAGAGAGGACTTTGTGACTGGACAGGTTCAACGTGCATCAGTCACCATTTACTACACGGGGAGACTTCGGCCGGCGGGGATCGATACCACCTCTTGGACATGGGTCCAGTGCCCTACCCACCAGGCTGTCCCGGCACCCACACTTTAAATATTAAAAAAAATTAGATCACTGCCTTTTTCATGTTCCTGAAACTGTGGCTTTTCGTCCTAGTGACGTTTTGCGTCATTTTTTCATCATTAGCATAGGGAGAGCTCTCTAAAGATAAGCAAACTCATGAAAATAGCAGAGTTTTTCCCCCCATAACTGCCATGAATGCAAACACATAAGAAATTGCAAATCTAAAGTATTGTTTTATGCAGGGATGTAAATAAAATAAATAAGAAATAAAGAAATGAAATAAATATTCTCTTTAATAGTCAGAGTTAAATTTTAAGAGACTCTCAGTCGTGTTAACGTTAGTGTGTGTGACTGGAAAGATCTCTTTTGGAATCAATTTCACAGAGAGAATGAATTTCTTGGAAATGTCAACGGTTTCATGGTTATCAGCGATGGATGAAGTTCCTAGGAAAGATTCGATACTGATCGATTTCCTCTTAACCATAATGAGGGGAAGAGACACATTGTTTCATAACAATCTATCATCACCCCCCCTATCCTTCTTTTTCTTGGTAAGGAGAGAGAAGTTTTTTCAACTGTTGTTATACTACTCTCTGGGAGAACTGAAATCTAGATCTTGTTGTTCATACGCGGTTATCACTTATTGAGCATAAAAGTTTTTTGTTCCAAAATATTCCTTGTAAATCCAGTCACAATTTAGATATAAAGTCTCACTTCCTTCAAAATTATTTTTTTTTAATTTTTATTTTTTATTTTTTATTTTTTTTTATATCAGTAGTAGTAGTAATATATCACAAGTTTTTGAAGACAAAAATACACAGTTGAAAATATTTCTCCCGTCTGTTAAATATCTGCAAAATAATTATCGTTTTTCAATTCCTACTCTTGGTTCACTTCACACTCTCTCCCTACATCTTCTTCAAATCGTTTATAAAATACTTTTTATTCATCCACTCAAATACTGTTTTTTGTTAAACTTCATTCATTCAATAGGGATGAGCAAAAGTCGCGATGGAATTTTCTGATGGGTGAAGCGTTAGTCGTTGTTTTGAATTTTAATATAAGTGATTCAAATTTTCACAAAAATAAAATCAGTAATAATTTCTAACTTATAGCTCTATTCGAACAAAAGGAAAGTTTACTGCGCACATTTAAATATTTAATTATTTTATATTTGCTGTGTCAGATAAATTCAATAAAGAACATGACGTGGTACCACGTGTGATCCTCGTCTCCCAATTTTATTTTATTTTATAACCGTCGTTGAACAGCCGACCCAATTTCATGGGTTTACGACTACTTACGTTCAACTCCGTAGCCTTGCAATTTTGAACCAATCCAGAAGACAAGGAAACTCCTGGATCAGTACCCCCAGAGGTATTGATTTGTTGTGGGAACATGGAGGACTTTG
>NC_092204.1:837418-864609 GCF_043381705.1 Parasteatoda tepidariorum
TGTTCAAATACTTTTGATGGATGACACTCGATGTTAATACAGTTTTTTTTTCAAATGTTAATTCATTAAATAAATGTAATTAATTAATTTCAGTTTCATATGGAAAATTTTTTTTTAATTATTTAATAAAAAATAACTAGAATAAAATTTTTCCTTATTGCCCCTAAGCAGGAATTGACTTGAATTTTTTTTAAATTTTTTATATTACTTGTTGATGATGATTTAATGATTAAAGAAATTTTATTTTTATCTGTAAGAAACATTAGCGATAAATAGTATTTCATGTCTCTTTTTTTAATAGCAGTCATTTTAATTTCTATTTTCACTTATCGTATTTATCGACCCGCAATAGATCCAAAGGATTATTTAGCATTTGGGAAATTTTTTTTCATTTCAATTCCCTTCACACCAATGCACAAAACAGAAAAGGAAAGGAAAAAAAAGTACTTTTTTCCTGTCATAGTTTTTTTCAAATTTTCATGAACAGTGTAGAAGTTTTTTTCCCGCTTGATATTTCATTTATGATCGTTGAATAATAAGCTTACTTTTCATATGTTTTTAAATTTTTTTAGGGGAGAGGTTCTCTTTCATCGGGATTTATTAACATGAAAAAGGAAAAAAAAAACTGAAAATACTCATTCAAATACCTAAACAACGCAAAACAGGTTTTAAATTCATAAACACTTAGACATAATTAAAATAGCGAATGAAACACCTTTATTTTGTAAACTAGTAACTACTATCAAATTGTTTCATATGATTTTACCATTTCATTTATATAAAGGTTTGGTGATTTCTTCATCATTTCCGTCTTCATTTATTGCTGTATTAATTTTTATTTTTCTCACTGTCCAAAATATCCGATTCAGTTAATGTTTCTTCGGTTGAAGCTTCAGAATCAATAAAAAGAAAATCATTCATTAGTGCATCATCCATTTCGTGGTTCTTTCTTAGCTGTACCCATATTTAAGTTCTTCTAAAGGAATATCAACCTCGTCAAATGGGGAAAGTGGGTTTTGAAGAAAAGTTCATTCAATAGAAAATTCACTTCACTATTTGGGAAGTTATTTTAGGAAGAAATTCCCAACATGTCCTTGGTTCCTCGAAGAAAAAAAATCGAAACATAGAGAAATTCTCAAAATGGAAGTTCGTTAAATAGAAATCCGACTGCCAATCGAATTATTCTATAAAGTTGTTCATTCTTTTAGAGACCACCACCGAAACAAAGACCAGAATTGAAGGAGAGTTAAGAAGTTTCTTAAAAATAAACAGAAAAGAAAAAAAGCAATTATCTGAGAAGAAAATGATGGTCGAAGTGATTCATGATCGAAGTGATTGAAATGCTTCTTTAATTTAAAGGATCAAGTATTCCGTTGACTGTCCGACAGTTATAAATCTCTCTCTGATAAAGTGGTCCTGTCGCTTGGTTGTCCTCGTTTGCAGAGAAGAAGACCTTTTCACTCAATCAAAATAATTAGAGCATCTCTATATATTTTGGGGAGACCACACTCAATTCATTACAAATGACGATTGATTTCTTTCTTTTAATTGCCTAAACTTCCCGAAACTAATCCTGGGTGATGAAAACATTAGATTGCGAAAGAATTAAAATCAAACAAATTGATATTTAATGAACTGTATACCTTCATATGCTCAGTATATAGAACCAGAAATATAACGTCATAAGATCTCAGGAAGAAAAATAAATGAATTTATTTAAGTAACAGAAATATAGTCGAACTTTTATTTAACGTACTTTGATTTAACGAATTCTCCGATGTATGGAATATTTTTTTCTGACCCGACAAAAAGGGTACTACACTGTTAGAAATTTCTCGGAAAAAATGGCTAAATAATAATCTATTGAATTGTTATTTTACCCTATTCAAACAAAACAGTCAAGTAACCATAAATATAGAAGGCAATGAAACTATTTCAGTGAGAAAAATCATTTATTAACTATTTTTTTTAACCTAAAATGGTTAATTAACAAGAATTTTACTGCACCCACTAAGCCCACTTCATGAAGTCACTTAGTTCCTTGCCACTGCTTACAGATTTTTTTTATTTTATTTTATTTTATAACCGTCGTTGAACAGCCGACCCAAGTTCNATAAATAACAACAATTTTGCAAAAACATTAAAGAACTTAAGAATATTATTCAATAAAATTTTAGGTTACTTTGGATCGATTACCTAGAAATGTACTTTTAAATCGTTACTTTTTTTGTTTAGTACTTGTACTTTTACTTGTACTTTTTAGTCGTTACTTTTTAAACTAAGAACTTTTTACTTTTTACTCGTTACTTTTTTTAAAAATACTTGTACTTTTACTCGTTACTTTTCAAAAGTAACGTTGCCATATATGGCCACACTGTTAGAAGTTTCTCGGAAAAAATGGCTAAATAATAATCTATTGAATTGTTATTTTACCCTATTTAAACAAAACAGTCAACTAACCATAAATATAGAAGGCAATGAAACTATTACAGTGAGAAAAATCATTTATTAACTATTTTTACCTAAAACGGTTAATTAACAAGAATTTTACTGCACCCACTAAGCCCACCTCATGAAGTCACTTAGTTCCTTGCCACTGCTTACAGATTATAACTAATCTGTCAATCTCATAACCGACAGTTCGAGTCCCGCCGTTGACATTCCCTTTAACACACATGAAGAATTTCCAGCACTGCCCATTATCTAACGAGAAGCCTAGCTCCTACGTCCAGTTAAATTTCTTGTTTTACGGTTTTGAAACCATGGTAGCAGTAAATGGTTAAAAAAATAACTTACAGTTTTGTATTCATGATTTTATGACCACACCAGTTGTAAACGGTTTCAAAACAGTAAAAGTGAAAAATATTCTTTACCGTAAACTTTAATCGGATGGACAGACTGCTACCTGTTATTTTGCCATAATATTAGAATACAAATTGTAACAGTGTAAAAGGCATTGAACGAATTTTTAGTTTTGAATTAACGAACAACAATCGCTGGGGAAAAAAAATCGCACATAAAACTGAAATTTTGAATTTTTCGCACTTAAAATTTAGAAATTTTTTCACATCCCAATCCAAATGTGTAATTGTATGTATTATGTATTAAAAGCAAGTAGCGTTAAAGAATTAAGATAATTTTTAAGTTGATTTCCTAACGTATAACTTATAATTTTTTATCTCGTAGTAAACAATAATCACTTTTCTTCATATGTGCATATCTATGGGTATTTCGTATTGACAATTTTTTTACCATACTCCTTACAAAAATTGATATTCGATTTAACGTATTACTTCGATTTAACGAACGGATTTGTCAGTCCCAATCAATTCGTTAAATCGCGGTCCAACTGCAGATTAAAAACAGTTGAAAATAAGTCAAAACTAAAGAATGAAGAAGAAAAAAATATTTTCTGTTTCTTCTCACCCTGTTATTCCACCAAAATGTGCTTACTTAGTTAATGTTGTTACATACCGTAAGAAATATGTGAGAAACATAAGGAGATAGGTAGGGGAGAGTGGGGTCAATTGTAACAGGGTACGATTGTAACAGAGCAAAAATTTCGAGTGTCGGGTTCTAGATTTGGTTTCAAGGTGGCGCACAAAGTGTATTTAATAAATCTACATGTGCACCCCTGCTGGCAACCATTTTTATGTACTTTTGAAAGAGTTATATCATAAAAGATATTTTCACGCTACGTAAGTGCTTTTTGTGGTATTAGAATATTATATTGTAACAAAGTAATTTTGTTTAGACAAATAAAAGTTATTAACCGAATATGTAAGTGGACACCTTAATTAACATTTCAAAAAAAAGGATTAGTTTTTTTAATTAATTAGCATTGTTTTTAACAAATAAAGCTGAAATGGCGTCTTGGGGGCGATTGTAACAGCTGAAAATAAATAATCTTATGTTTACAAACCATTACTTAACTCTTTAAGAACCACCAGTAGTTTTCTATATCATTTATATTATGTTGCATGTGCATTATTTTATTTGTCACCTTTCACAGCATAAATTAAACTTTTTAACCTCTTAAAGTTAAAAGTTTAGCCCTTTAGGTCTCTGCTCATTATTATTTTTACTCCTAAAATATCACTACTATTTTGATCAGTAAAAAAATATATCACAACTATGATAATATGTATAATAACTATGAATTATTAATAACTAATATAATAACATTTAAATTGAGGTATTTTTTTTTTCTAGTAGAGGATAGTTTTGTTTACTCGTCTGTCAATTAATACTAATAATATATCGGATTTTTGTTAGTTAAAAATAGTTAAGTAAAAATGTTACAATTGACCCCACTCTCCCCTACAGTTTGTCTAATGTAAGAACTCCCCCCTCCACGAAGTCTCAGGCTGTCTGCTGTGATGGAAACAAGAATAGCGCACTTCAGGAGGGTTGCTTCTCTTCCCTCTAGGGCTAACACAGTAGGCCGAAAAAAAGATTACCTTTCTCTCGATGACCCGAGCCAAAACTTGTCCTAAACAATGATCCCCACCCCTAGTTGAGATAGTTATACCTTGCTACCATAGTTACTGCCACGAAACCAGGCGAATGGCTAGGGGAGTTCTTAATTTAGACAAACTATAGGTAGTATATTTACGGTGCTCTAGAGCTGCACAATAAGCTATTAGCAATTGTCTGGGAAACAGCCCTGAGGATGATCCGAAGACATGCCAAAGCAATTTTGATCCTCTAAAGAGGGGATTACTCCCCTGCTTTGGCAGCCTGACGACCTGTGCGCGAAATCGAACACGTTACAGTTTAACGAGGACTGATACTGTGCACCCTCGGTCCCTCCACAGCAGACTGATCCAAGTGGTCACCCACCCGCTTACTGATGCTTGACTTCGGTGTTCTACTTGGGAACCGTGTCTTTAAGATCAGTCTACTGCGGGACAAATCGAATGAGATTGAAACAGAATTGATATAATTAAGTTATCCGACTGATTAAAAAATCTGCAATTTCGACGAAAATTTCGATTTTTTTTTTTTTTTTAATATTATGTATATTTGACATAAAGAAAAGTTTGCTTTTTAAATATAATAAATATTGACGCGTAATATAAAATAGTAGCAAGGAATTATCAAAAAAAAAAATAGAAATGGTCTTGAAGAGTAGACACACATTCAATATCATTTTATTTAAATATTAAAGAAAATTGTAAAATTTAGGAATTAAATGTTAAAAAGTCAAACCATTGCAAAAATTGATTTTTCATCTCTTTATTCAAATACTCTAGAAAAAGGTGCCATATTTATCACCAATAAGTGAAATAAAATTATAATTAAATATAAATTGTTAATATTCATAAACATTTTGATTAATATTAATGTGCTCTAAAATAAATTATAATCCAATATAACTGCAGCTTAAAAATTATTTTAAAAAAATCTAAAATTAATTAAAAAGGGAAAATATCACCCATGTATTTACATACGTGGTGATTCTTATAAATCGATTTGATTTTTGCTATTTCAAGTCTCATAAAACCTGATATATTGCGTATTTAAAAATGCCAACCTTCCAGGGCTAGTAAATAATTACTGATTCAAGAACTTGTTAATGACTAATAAACAGGAATTTATTTATATATTTTGTTTATTTTTTTGTTCATTTTTTTTAATTTTTTTATTTATTCATTTATTTTTGTCTTTAAAAAAGAGTTGATAACTTTGTTTTTATCTAAAACTAAATATATTAAAATTTCAAATTTTTTAAGAAAGTAAATAAATAAGCATTTTTTTAAAAAAAATGAATACAAAACTATTAAAATATAATCTTTTTAAGTGTTTTGTAAAGTGTAATAAACCAAGCTTAACGTCCAGCTGAGTTTTTTCTTTTTTTTTTCCTTTATTTAATTTTAATTTTTTCCCCTCCAAGTTGTCAACAGATAGAAACTAATTTTAAAACTAAACCATTGGCGATAACTTAGTAAAACTTGTTTCTTAAGTTTAATCAAAATGAATGATGATTGAATGGAAAAAATGGAACTAGAGTTGCTCTTTTCTTATAAATTTTATTGATTATCAACAGAAATTGACAATTAAAAACCTCCAAAAGAAAATTAAGAGAGTACTTATTATTAGGTTAAAAAAGAAAAAAAAAGTTATGATTTGGCTAAAAATTTTCTGTTTGAGGTTCACAATCGCCAATTTTTAGCCTAGACATATGTTTTTTTTAGAAGAGAAATAAGAAAGAAAGAAATGAAAATGAAGAAGAAAAAAAAAAGGCTTATAAACTATATTTTTGCTCATTTATTATTATTTTCCTCCAGGGTTTACGCTCAAATAAAGCGATGAAAAAAACAGAACAGCCTCAAAATGTTTAGAATTTAATTATTTCTCAGTCTCAGAAATTAATTATGTGGTGAAACCTTAAAAATAAGAACATTACACGAAACCTTAAAAATCTTGTAAAAAATAAATAAATAAAACAATTTCTCTTTTCGTCAGCTTTAAAAATAATTTTAAAAGTAAAAGGGTTGCTACGAGTTTGTGACTAACACGATAGATAACAGTTTCTCTCTTTTCCCCCAGCAGAAAGAAATATTGAAAATAACTTTTTTAGCCATTTAATGAGTATTTATTAAGACTAAATATACGAACAATTAATCTTTACTTATTTCTACCATAGCCTGTCAAATGACCTGACTTTATGTTTCTTGATTGAATGTATGAAATATGGATGTTAGGAAGGAAATAAAATTAAGAAAACTTTATTATAATTAAACAAAATTGTATAGTGCCAATTTTTATGTATCACAAACACAAAGAATAAGAATTTTTAATTCATGGCTCAAGGCATTTTTTACATATACAGGGTATTTCCATTGTACATTTTCAGTAAACATATTATTTCTATTTCTTATTATTTCTATAATTCTTATAATTATAAGAATATATAAGAATTATAATTCTTATAATTATTCTTATAATTAACATAATTTCTTCTAAGAACTTGTGCTGTCTTAATGTTTTCGACATTTTTCTGGGTAAAAACTAACAGTTAGTTTGAAATGAAATTACGCTATCAAAATAAAATATAAGCTTACTTACATTTAGTTTCTGTAACGTTTTCCTGACACAAAAATATCAATCTAAAATTTCGGGTACTTCCTTGAAATTTGAATTCATAGTTATTCTGATTGAACTAGCGACAGTCTTTGCAGAAATGTGCAACTCATCGAATGCAATATGTTGAACACACGTAACATCGCAATAAATCTTATAAAGCAATATATCGTTCTCCCGGTCAAATAACCCGTCGTGGTAGGAATAGGTATACGACATGTATTATTCGAAACGAACAAAATACAAAAAAATAATCGAGTATTAACTGTTTATAATTGTTAGAAAAAGACATGAAGTCAAATGTGCGAAATTGATAAGATGATAAGCTCATTTTCAATGCAAAATATCTTAAACGGTCAATTGACCGGTGGTGGTTTGTTTAGTGTTAAAAATAAATAAATGAGTAATCACAATAAAACATTTCAGTTTGATAATTTGAAGAGTGTCCCGTTGATTGATTCGCTTGTTTTCGTTATTATTCTTTTACTTAAAAAATAAAAATTTAAAATAAATTTTTTTTCTTCCATTTATTTATTTTTGCAGCCATTTTCAAAACAGTAATTTCTCAAAATGTTAAAAATTCCTGTGCGCGCATGTGATTAGAATGCATGGAATCGATTGCGGATGGAATTCAGCCAAGAATTGTTCAGCGGAGCAATTCAGTGATTTTTCCAACAAACATGCTGGGATTGTTTTCGAAAGGAAATAACATTCTCTCTCATAAATATATATTTAGAAACAAATAGTTCGTCGTCTGACAAAGCGAGTCCCTAATTAGTCTTTCTTTTTACGGAACATTTGTAAATCTTCGCTTTTATGGCCTCAAAGAGTAAATCCGATTAAATCTTATCTTTTTTCTTTTCCACAAACAGTATTCTCGGTCTTTAGCATGTATTCACGGTAGTGCAGGAGGAGAGAGAGAGGGGATAATGTTCGAACAAGGGAATTAACGGTTGACTGTCATGCTTGTCAGGAGGGTATATCTTCCTATAAGAACGATTTCCCCCTCCCGGCAGATCTTGATGAAAACGAGTTCGCAGAATGTTCGAAAACACCACAATTTCAATCTATGACTATAAATCCTTCGTTAAACACTTTCGAATGCGATCATCGATTCATTAGTCATAATCATAAAGAATCATGAACGAAACTGTTTTAATCAAGAGAAGGGAATCGTTTGAATGGATTCTCCTAATATGGAAATAGTATCATGTTTTGGAAGAACATTTGAAGACATTCTTTGAGCACTTCTGGACAAATATGAACATTTTCAAACATTTTGACGAACCTATTTTAACATGAAGCCAGTTTTAAGACATTCAAACTATTCAAAAAAATTCACAAAGCGTCCGCTCTATTGATTCTTTAATATATACTGTGGAAATATTATGTTTCAGTAAAACAAATCTCAATTAAAAACATTCTTCGTGCACGTTCGGACAAATATGGGCATTTTCGAGAAATATGACTCACATATTTTAGCATGAAGCCAGTTTTAAGAGAATCGCTCTTTTCAAAAAATTTAAAAAAATTCTCAAAGTGTCCGCTTTTGTGCTTCTTTATCCACCCCCTTATTATTTTTTAGTATCTATTATTCTTCAGTAAAACTATACGGTTAAGAAACTGTATAGTTTCGTATTCATGGTTTTATAACCATACTAACTCGAAACGGTTTCAAAACCGTAAAGGTAAAATAATATGCTCTTCAACGTAAACTCTTACTGTCACTGGCCAAGTTATTAGACGCACTCTAAGATTCTACGCGAAATCTTAATTATCGGGTGATACTATTGTTTTTACGCGACTGAAACCGGTTTGGACTCGTTTACGTTCGTGTATCAATGGGTTAAATGAGACGATATATAATATAAATTGGACGATTGGATACATGAGACGATATATTATATAAATATGGAATATTTATTATATTAGTGTATTATAATAATTAGATCAAATGACGCACTGTAGTGTTTTTATAATTATATGATTTGCACGAGTTTACAGGCAATACTTTTTTATTTAAGCACACATGCAAAGGGTTTTTATTAGGGAGATTTTTTTTATATATAAACCTCTTTGCATAAATATATTATTTTTTTAGGACATTGCATTACAATGTTTACCAATTGATACACGATCGTAAACAAGGTTTCAGTTACATAAAAACAATGTAGCTGTATAATATCATCTGATACTGAACATTTTACATTAGATTCTTTTAGTGCGTTTAATAATTTGGCCTGAAACTGTATGTGTTGAGTGGATGGACAGACTGCTACCGGCTATTTTACCATAATTGTAGAATGAAAATTTTAACAGTGTATAACAATCCTTTTATTTTTAATCTTTGTGAAATTACGAAACAACTTAACGCCAATTAAAAATTTAATCCAAGACTCAAATGTCTCCTTTAGCGGCTCATTCACGAATTAATAAATAAAACTGATGTCTAACGCTATCCCGCAAAAATACTTTTCTGAAAAACGAAACTGACCATTGTTGGACTATGCAAACACCTTTTGTGTGACCGCATGTTGACAATCCCGTCTGAGCTTCACAATGAAGCAAAGCATTTCGTGTTTATTTAGGGGGTAGATGTAACGTATGATACGGAACCCCCCTCTGAGGAATTTTTTTTTTAGATTTGTTATTTATGCCTTTAAATATTCTTTTTATTTAGTATTGAGGGGAAAGGAAGGGAAAACCTACTTTATATACAGTCGGACCTCTATTTAACGAAGTCGTTAAATCCCGATAATAAGTTCGTTATGTGGAAAACTCGTTAAATAGAAAATCACCTTTTAAAATACTTAACCAACACAAAAACAGATTTTAAATTCAGAAACACAAGGATTGTAATCGATACACTTTTATCTTATAAACTAGCATCTACTATTTATTTTATAAACCACAGAAGAAATCTGCATGGAAAGCAAGAATAAAGCAAAACATTAACCAGTGTTACACTATCATGCTACATACATTTTCAACTAAAAAAGAACAAGCTAAATTTATGTATAAAATGATAGTTGCCTTTATTATAGAAGTAATTTTAAACATACATTACCACATGAGCTCTTAAAGCTTAATTGCTACTGATGAAATCCGTTAATTTTTTGTCTGAGTTTTTCGTTTGATCTGAAAAGGGATTTTACTGCTTTCTTTAAGAGCTAAGTGGCTTCGAAAATCAATTCAAGTGCATTTTCCTCGTAAAATGTGTCAGCAAGTTTGAAATATTCTGAAATATTTTGGGAAATAGGGAAAGTGGAACTTCAAGAAAAGTTCGTTAAATAGAGAATTCATTTCGTTATTCAAAAATGTTCTTGGGAAGAAATTTCCAAAATGTTCTTGGTTCCTCGAAAGAAAAAAAATTCGCAAAGTAGAGAAATTCGAAAAATAGCATTTCGATGTCCGACTGAATTTCTAAAAGTTTACTGATAGTTTATTTTGTTTACACTTTTGTAATGCGTTTTCATGAAACTAAATAATTTAGAAATCAACAATAGTTGAAATTAAAGAAAAGGTTCTTATTTGTTTCAGAATATCATCGCTGTTATTGATAACAATGATGCTCGTATTTATTATTATTTTTAATAGATACCAANAAATTAAATAATTTAGAAACAACGGTAGTCGAAATTAAAGAAAAGGTTCTTATTTGTTTCAGAATATCATCGCTGTTATTGATAACAATGATGCTCGTATTTATTATTTTCTTTTAATAGATACCAATAATACTAATTTAATGCAAGTCTTGTGGTCATAAATTTTTCACGTACCTCTTAAAAGGATGGTGCGCTAGATTGCGTTAACTTGGTCATCATGCCAAGTGATATTGAATCTTTTATAATCATGTGAAGAAATTTTGAAAGCCAATCTAATAACCTGCAAATAATAATAAATAAATGATAATTTTTAGCTTTATTAATTGGGCTGGTATATGGCTATTAGTTTTATTCTTGATTTCTTTGTTTTAATATCGATTTATTGATTACTCCGGAAACAAACTTTTTTGTTGATGCAATACTTCATTTCGCATAATTCGGGATTTCTAATCTGAAATTAGTTTGTTCCATTTTTTTAATGACATTTTTAGTCAATTTTTGTGGAAACGTGCAAGGTTAAAACCGTTATATATAACAGTGGGTCTCATAAATGCTACGCCTACCTTCCAAAGAAGTTAAAGCACATCATCAGGGTTAATTTCGTAGGAGCCCAAAAACGTCAACGTACGTGGCTAGGGGCGCTCCTCTTATAGAACCTGTGAAGAAGCAGACGATGAAACAGTTCATAATAGGGAAAGCACCAAACAGAAAATTTCTTTCTATTAAATTGAAGTGCTAAACCACATTTATGTATTCAAACAAAATTCTAATTAGTTTAATTAGTAATAATTAAAGAGATGTGATAAAATAGTAATTTGTCTTGTTCGTAATACTGTAATAGTTTTAAATCTACTGTTTTTTCTTATTTTTTTCTTATAAATATGTAGTTACTAAGAATTTAAATTTCGTATAAATAAATATTATGTTTTTTTGAACAAAATACAGATCTTCCTTTTGCATCCTTATTCCAGTAAGTATTTCTAAATTTAAAAATAAATGTGTGGTTCTAAATCTGTCATATAAATATAATTCCTCTATGGAAGGATTCTTTAAATGGAATACAATCTCAAGTAAAATTAATTATTTATCTGCGAATCTCTACTGAAAAATTCTTCATAACCAACGAAATAATGTGCCTCATTATTTAAAAATTATTTTACGCTTATCAGAAAAGAAAGTAAATGGCAAGACAGACGATGAAGCTTTGAAACGTTCTTTTCAGAAATTAAAAATTAAATTTAAATCATTTGAATAAACCATTTTCCTCACCCGATCAACTCTATTTTTGCATACTATCGAAGGCAAACAGGAATTGATTTACAATCAAACAACGATAATAGCCTAACATTTGATATTTAAGATAATATTTATATAAATTATTGTTTATTAAATCTCAAAATGTTGGAATATTTATTTTAATTTGTACAAGCTATTAGAATATGTTAAGATACTTCTTTTTACTCATTAAGGAGGAGCTTTTATAGAAGTTTTAAACTTACTGCAGACGATTGGATTATGTTTCGAATTTGTTTTAAAATGGATTGTATACATAATATTCCAGAATTTATAACACGAAAAGAACAATCAAGTGTTCTACAAGGATAAAAAGTAATTTCCATAATGTCCGAAAAAAATAAAATAAAATAAAAATTTCAGGAGTGTAACGGAAAAGGATCTCCTAAATTTCCAAAATCAATGAAAAATCAAGACTGTTTAATGAGGAAATATAAAGCATGTTCCGCTAGAGTGAACCTTCCAGGGTTATTTTAACTCATATTTTTACACATTATTTGACCCATAAAAATAAACACAAAAGTGATTAAAAAACAATATGTAGTAANCCCCCAGGGGTACGGGAACAGTTTAGCGGGGGTACGCGTTCCTATGCAAAATATCTTGCAACAAACGAAATTCTTAAGAAAATTTATTTAAAAAACAATTCAAGAGATGAAAATTTTCGATTGCGTATTTTTCTATTGGCTATTTTTTGCAGTCAACAGTTAATAATTAGTGGTGTCAACAGCCAGTTGGGATTTTTAACTTTTGTGTAACTTTTTTATAGTAAAAAATGCATTCATTTTTTTATTAGTGGTACACAACGCGACGAAAAATTTAGAAAGGGTACACAAAAGTCATAAGTTTGGGAAACACTGTTCTACATACATGCATATACACTTGAATAATAAGGAAATAAGAGGAGC
Organism: Parasteatoda tepidariorum; assembly: GCF_043381705.1. Taxonomy (NCBI): domain Eukaryota; kingdom Metazoa; phylum Arthropoda; class Arachnida; order Araneae; family Theridiidae; genus Parasteatoda; species Parasteatoda tepidariorum. Next base: position 850,311 of record NC_092204.1, read on the forward strand.
CAGAGATGATATATCAAAAGGAATAAGAGTCTGGAGTCTAAGATCCTGATTTTCTAGAAGTATTTTAAATTTGGCAAATAATGTTTTGTTTTTCTTCATTAAGAATTTTTTATTAGAATTAATATTAAAAAAATTAAATAAGTCTAAATTAATTTAACAAATTTATGAATGAATATATATATTTTAAGCGATTTACAACATGATTATTTTTTGTTTTAAATTATTCAAAACTATTTTGTATGTAAACAAGATGTACATTTAGTTTAAAAATACGACCTGGGGGGTCCGCCACAGTTCTGTGATTACATCCCCCATATTTCTTAATAGGATCCTGAAAATAATTTATAATTAGACTTTTCCTTAACAAAACTCACTTAGCAAACTTAAAATAACTTTTCAAATAACATAGCTTAGTAAATTGTGCTTTACTCCTTGAAAAGATTTTACAGACACAACCTTTTGTTCTTTTTTCGACTAATCGTTTATCATATTTGAGTTGATAAAATATTCATTCACACATAATCTGTGACTTAAAATAATCAGCTTTTGAACATATTATGTTTTATTCTCATCTCGGCATGCGGGAGATAAGGGACGATCCNCTGAATTTATCTTATTCCGCTTTTTAAACCTTTCTAACCAGACATTCAAGTACATAAAAGTAGCCTCACCCAATCGCTTAGCAAATTCGTCGACTTTGACTTGAAGCATTTGTCCAGATACTGGAAGATTGGGGCTTCTTTGAATGCTGAACCTATTCAATAATGAAGCAAAAAGCAAATAAACAAAAAATGCTTATTGCTACATTTCATGCTATAAGTGGTTTTAAAAATCGGTGTACGTATTTATTTTGAAGTAGAAATTTCAAATTGTCAACAAATAATGAAGAAAATAAATCGGGGGAAGTCAGAAAAAAGTTCATAATATCCAATTTCCTCTCCTTTTTTGGTTCACTATATCCACACAAAAAATAATATAGAGTGTATGACAAGGCACGAGAGACAACATTTCGGTCACTACATCCGGGAGTTCACTATAAACCGCATCAAATAACTAGTTTGAGTTTATTTGCAAGAGTAGCACATGGCCAGCTAATTTCCCAGATCTTAATCCAATGGTAGCGAAGAAAAACAAAATAAATAAAGTTCAGCTAATGGAAAGCACAAAGTCAACTTGGGCTGATGTGGAACAAAAAAAAACCTACCTATAATTTTTCTTTTTTTTTCCATGTTCGCATTTTATTTTTTCATTTTTTGTATCCGTCGTTGAACATCCGACCCAATTTTGGGTTCAAGACCACAAATGTTCAACTCCGTACCTTTGTACTTTTGAACCAATCCAGAAGACAAGGAAACTCCTGGATCAGTACCCCCAGACGTATGATTTGCTATGGGAACATGGAGGACTTTGAGACTTTGGACAGATTTAGCGTGTATCTCTCACCATTTAGTACATGGGGCGTCTTCGGAAGGCGGGGGTCGAACCCAATAGCTCTTGTACGTGGCCCAGTACCCTACCAACCAGATTTACCAGGCCAAGATCGTTCGCATATAGTGATCAAAGCAAAAGGCGATGGTACAAAATTGTGAGTCAATTTTACTTCTAATAGTTTGATATTCTAATATTTTGAATCGCATAAAATATTATTCGAATAGTTGGATTCGTGTTTCAAAAATAAACTGTGTCATTCATTTATACCTTGTATCTCAAAAACCCGTAGATTCGACGCGATATTTGTTTTAAGTAAGCAAATAACGAGATTTTTTTATGGTCAATTTTCCAACTGTTTTAATATTTTGAATAAAATACTCAACAACTAGTAGCTCATTTTGTTCATTGGATTAGCACCTTTTCTTTTATATTATTGTGAGAAATGAGTTCCAAACACTTGGAAATTTCTTCGTAAGGTAACTTCCAAATAGCGAAGTGAATTTTCCATTTAACGAACCCATTGCAGCCGCTTGAAAACAATAAAGCTGTATAGAGTATCTACCTTGATAATTAAGATTTTACTTACAATCCTAATAATTTAGCCAGTGATTATCTCACACACATATGAAGAGTACTCTAATTTGAAAATAATTATTTACTCTGATTGTGGAGATGTCCGACAGAAGAGGTTGAATGGCCATATCAAGCTTCAGAAATCGAATCATAATACGTACTGAAAATATTTTTTCAGGGAAAAGAATATACTACCAAAAGCTCCGTCACCCGTGCGTTTGGAATCCATTTGGTTTCCTTTTAACCAAGGGTGGACATTATTGTTCGTGGAATAAAAAAGAGAGAAAGGGGGGAGTGAAACCTATTGAAAACGATACTTGTCTAAATATTAGCTTTTCCCTGACAGGTCGACCCCCTAGCTCCACACAACGGCTTTTCCTACTTCTCCTATGTTCAGCTATGTTTTTGTAGGAGGGTGGTTTGACGTCTTTTTAACAGCCTTCAATCAATTAATTCGGCTGTATCACCCACCTCGATTGTTGACAGATAAGGCTGTCCCTCAAAACCCTGATTCTCTCATTTGTGTGAAAAAGTGCAGCAGGTAGATTAAAAGAAAATCTATTTATTTATAAGGTATTCGAGAGCCCATTTATAGATATGAAAGAGTGGAAGGACGCCAGCTTTTACTTCATTTTTAGTGTTTGAGTTCTTTAGAATAAAACTTCGCTATCCGATAAAACGGGATTAGCATTCTGAAAATTATTCATCGTTATTTGTATTTCACTTGCAAACATACCATTCAGCATTGTTTTACTTGCAGTCCCTGGAAAAATTATTGGACGCACTCTAAGATTCTATGTAAAATCTTAATTATCACGTGATACTCTCTACAGCTTTATTGTTTTTAAGCCGCAGAAACCAGTTTGCACTTGTTTACATCCGTATTTTAATTGGTTAACATTGAATTGCAATACGATTGATTGATACAATTGAGTGGATAAATCAGACGATATATAATATAAATTTAACGATTGGATAAATCAGACGATATATAATATAAATTTGACGATTGGATAAATCAGACGATATATAATATAAATTCGGCGATTGGATAAATCAGACGATATATAACATAAATTAGACGATTGGATACATGAGACAATACATTATATAAATATAGAATATTTATTACATCAGGTATTATGTTAATATATTATAATAATTAGACGCACTGCAGTGTTTTAATAATGACATGATTTGCACGAGTATACGTGCCATACTTTTGTATTTAAACATACATGTAATGGGTTTTTATTTGGGAGATTTTTTATATACCTCTTATTTGTATTCATTTCCAACGCATTTCATTACAATGCTTACCAATCGATAGAAGAGCGTAAGCAAATGCAAACCGGTGTCACCCGAGTCATAGTCCGAGACAATCATATATTTAGATTGCATGTAATTATAATTACATGTATTACTTGTAATACGGATTACAAGTAATTGATTACAGTAATTGGTTATGTAATCGCGATTACGCTTGTAATCAAAATTAGCAATGTTTGTAATTATGATTACAAGTAATTGATTACTGTAATTGATTACTGTAATCATGATTACAGTTGCAATAAAAATTTGTAATCTTGGTGACAAGTAATTGATTACTGTAAATGAAAAATGCAATCGATTGCGTTTTTGCTCTACTTTGATGTAATCAAAAATTATGATTACTTGTAATCATGATTACATGTAATCGTGATTGCAAGTAATTGATTACATAGAAGTAATTATCTGTAATCAATTACAGTTGTAATGGATTACTGTAATCGGCGGCCAACTCTGCTGTATACGTTGCCAGCTATGCATTCAGTAATTTGCAATTGTTACTTAATCGTGATAAAATATCGAAACTTTAATTAGGATAAAATAGTGTTAAATCGAGTGATTTTGATTGATTTCATTCTATTTCAAGCAGATATTTTAGGACTCACGATTCAAGCATAGCAATCGGGGATATTGATGTGAAATTCCGCACACTAAACTCTTGGAAGAACAGCTACAACAAAAATATAGTGCGTAGAGTCCCTTCGCTCGGAAGAAGTTAAACTTCGTAACCTGCGACGTTAATTGTAGAAGAATTAGCAGTCGGAATTAGCAGTCGTAGAAGGATCACTAGTTCTATTCAACGACTCTTTTTCCTGCTCTGTAATCATGGTAATATTGTGCATTTTTTTCTCGTGGACCTTTTGAACCACTGGAAGTGCTTGTGGTTGCCTCATCGTCTTGCCCTGGAAAATGTATTTGTATTAATAATGTATGCGAATGCGTCATAATGTAATTTCAAAAGAGAAAACCTAACAATCAATTGATATTCACAAGAGACATACCTTGACATAACCTTAAATCTGTCGCATTGTCCGTGGGATTGTTTTCACTCATTTTTTACAACTGTTATCCACTAAGTTTGAAAATAAAAAATACTATCCTATTAAATTATATGTGTATCAAAACAAACTAAAGAAATATTTACAGAAAAACAATACTTTTATAACTTTTATTATTTTTATGCTAGTGGGAACCAAAACAATATGGAACTGAATGAGGGAAAACTGGATCCTGCCACGTGATTTCCCGACCAATAAAAATGCAGCGTTAAACGTTTAACGCAACCTTGTTGGAAGTCGCATAAGAAGTATAACTTCAATAAATATGTATATATATATTTTATTAATTTAAAAAAAAATAATAACAATAAAGCTATACGCATCCACGTCCCATTTTAAATAACGTTATTATATTAACATTCGTTGAATTGACGATCCAATTAAAGTTATATTATAGGTAGAAATAGCTTATTTCGCAAATTAATTCCTTTTCTGGTACCTCAATTTCTTTTTGAGTAAATTCATAAAAAAATCGCTGAAAATAAAAATAAAAATTGAGATAAAGAGATTTTATGAATGATCCGTTAAAAAAGTTTTACTTGCTTTTTTTGCAGACGATTTTGTTTCACAGACAATTGGGTATAATATGAAAAAAGCACAACTACTTCCACTTACTAGGAATAACATTTACCTTTTAGTGTAATTTATAAACTGAGTTTTAAATATGCTTACTTAGTCGCATAAGAAGTATAACTTCAATAAATATGCATATATATATTTTATTAATTTAAAAAAAAAAATAATAACAATAAAGCTATACGCATCCGCGTCCCATTTTAAATAACGTTATTATATGAGCATTCGTTCAAAATGAATTGACGATCCAATTAAAGTTACATTATAGGTAGAAATAGCTTATTTCGCAAATCAATTCCTTTTCTGGTCCCTCAATTTCTTTTTGAGTTGATTCATAGAAAAATCGCTGAAAATCAAAATAAAAATTGAGATAAAGAGATTTTATGAATGATCCGTTAAAAAAGTTTTACTTGCTTTTTTAGCAGACGATTTTGTTTCACAGACAATTTATACATAGATTTTTTGGAATAAGCGTCTATATTATCAAAAACAGCCTTTTAACGGTTTCCGCAGCATATTTTTGTTTCTATCAGCCGTTAAAGATTAGCAAATATTTCAATTTCCTCAGATTCAAAATAAGAATTGTCGCTTGGAAGACTGACATTTTTTCTTACCTATACATTTTTCCCTTCATTAAAATTAGCCGTGGCACACATTTCTAACATTGAATTAAGCATTTTTCAATTCCTACTATTAGTTTCACACTTCTTCAAATCTTTCATAAAATACTTTTTTATTCATCCATCTCAACTTCAAATACATATTTTTAAAACTTGTAATGGATGATGTTAATACTGTTTTTTTCTTTTTTTTTCCAAATATTAATTCATTCATTCAATTTAATTCATTTAATTTCAGTTTTATGGGGGAGAAAAAAATTGTAATTGCTTTTTAAAAAGTAACTCAAATTTTTTCTTCTTTGTTGACCTAAGAAGGAATTGAATTTATTTTTTATATTACTTGTTATTCTATTTCACTTGCCCAAATGAGTGACAGATTTTATTTTATTTATTTAAAAAAGAAAAGGTTAAAATATGAAATTGAAACGGCATTAGCGAATATTACAGCAACTTAATGCTCAAGGGTGTTTTTTTAATTTGCCCATTTCACACTTACGGGCAAAGGACGACTTCCCTGATGAGGCCGAGTTAACTCGCATACATTTCAAATATTTATCATTCCGAGAAAACTCGGGCTCAGCAGAATTTGTTAGTACATTTTGTTTTAACACGTTTTTACTCGATCGGAAGCAAAAAAACATAATCTGCTGTCATTGGAATGCTGGATTGTGGGGACTGTAAAAGTGTTTTTGTGAGATTCGATGGTTACTGAATTTACATAGCAATTAGAGAAGAAAAATATATATATATATATATTTAATTTATATTCATTTGCCCGAGATAACTCGGGATAGTAAACTGATTTTAAATTGAATGTTTCTAACACGTAAAAAAAATTTAAAACTTCAACTTGGGCCAAATCATTAGACGCACACTCTTAAGATTCTATGTATAATCTTAATGATCACGTGATACTCTATACAGCTTTGTTGTTTTTATGTGACTGTTTGCTCTCCTGTATCAATGGGTTAACATTACAATGAAATTCGCTAAAAACAAATACAAATAGGAAGGATGTAAAGAAAAGAACATCCTGAACAAAAACCCATTACGTGTGTGTCTGAATATAAAAGTGCAAAACATGTGATTATAAAAAAAAAACGACAGCGCGTCTATTAATTGGGTCCAATTATTATAATGTGCTAATATAACACCTGACATAATAAAGATTCGATATCTATCGTCTAATGTATCCTATCGTCGAATTTATGTGATGTATCGTCTCGTTGAACCCATTGATGCACGTACGTAAACAAGTGCAAACCGCGTGAAAACAATAAAGCTGTATAGAGTATCACGTGATCATTAAGATTTTACATAGAATCTTATAGTGCGTTTCATAATTTGGCCGGGGACTGTACTTAAGAAAAATTGCTTCGAATTTTTAACAGATAATATTTAATTTTAATTAATTTACTTTTAGTAAACGGAGAGAGAGAATGGAGTATTGAAACGATTTATTTTTAATTTAAAATGGCCAAACATTTCGGGTGAGAAAAATAAAAATGACAAATAGTCGTTTGAAAGAAGTGCCAGAGGCGATGAAGTGCCGACACAATTGAAAATGTTCCAAACAATTCTATCTGAAGAGAAAGATAAGCACAAACTGAATGCACCACTGGCAATTGTTTAACAACTGGAGAATTGATTTCTGCTTACACCTCCTTTCATAATATTCATTTTAATCTTAAGTACAATGGGTGGGTCATCCATCACTTCCTCCCTCCTCCCCGCTTCACTTGATGACAACGGAAAGACAAAGAAGCAGAAGACACATTTCCAAGAATGATTGGGGATCATTTGTGACTATCGAAATGTTTCTCTCTCCACAGAAGGAAGCGAACTTATCCTTCAAATAAAAAACACATCTGGTTATTATTATTTTTTTGTTTTTTTATTCTTATTCAATCGCTCTCGTTAGAATTCGAATAAGATGAAGGTAGACATAGAGTTGTTAGTTTACACTTTCATGTGTTTAGAAGAAAAAAAGAAGGAAAAAGAAACTGCTCATTCGAATTTCACTCTTTTTTTTTCTTTTTTTTAATAAATATATCTTCAATAAATTTCATTCCCATAATACTACTTGAGCCATATGTCTTATCAGATGTGGAATACCATTCTGTAGAGAATTATCATCAAATTAAGAAAAAAAATTATTCAAAATTTTTAATTATGAAATTCATAACATTTACCTGATTTATAAATCCAGAGATTTCCAAAATGAAATGTTCTGTACTTGAAAATTTTATTCTCAAATAATATATGCATAGATTCATTACTTTTGGGTAACATATTCAAACGATAACTATAAAATTTCTTGATTGCAAGATTTCGATATGAATTTCAATATGTAACTTAAAAACAGAAAGGCTGAATTAATTAATCATTCAAAATTTTAAAAGAAACTTACCAAGATCATGATAAAAATCAACACAAATTATATTACTTCAAGTAACTCCAATGATATTTTATTGTTATTTTCCGAATTATATAGATGCAGGATACGTACTATTCTATAAAAAAGAAGAATACTCTATAATTATTGCAATTTTTTCACGTTCTGAAATCATATTTATTCATTGGAATGAAGTAAGCAATGTGGATTCAAACAATTTCACTTTAATTTATAATGAATTAATCACAAAAAAAAGTATTTTACCGTAATGCATACTACTGAAACAGTATGAGATCACAGAATCGGAGGCTATCGGTTGCTGATATTAAAAAGGAGAAAAATTATTCAGAAATTGTTCTTCAAATGTTGGGCATGTTCTGTATCAGAATCATTTACCAATGTGCTTTGAAAAATTTTGCTTCTTATTTGCTGTTGGAAAAAAAAAAAAAACCCGTTATATTCTACCAATGATTCTGATAGAACTAAACGAAAACTTAATCAATAGCAGCCTGATAATATCCACCCCTCCAGAGGGCGTGTTCAAGCGTTGCTATCGCGAAAAAAAAAAAAAGGCTTTCCGAGAGTCATTTCATAAACTATCTTAATGACCGGTATTCCGAAAAATGCACTTTTAATCATCCTCCGATGAAGGAAAAAAAACAAAGAATCTGAACTAGAAATAAGGCGATTATTGGAAACCGTTTCATGCAGTTTCCTGCTGGTAATTATTATTTTAATGGGCATCAGTATTATGAACTTAAGTTCATCCGAAGCGATAGATATTAAATATGTTGTATCTTCTTGGTAGGTACAGAACTTGTGCATATTTTTTACTTATTCTGAAGATGAATTAAAGGAAAATATGTATTTTTATGCAAAATCAGACAATGTAAGAAGAAACCGAGTATCAGTTTTAAATATAAATATTAATAAAATCTAGTTCAAATAGTTTTAATGCGATGTATAACAGCAGACGATTATTTCTTGTTTAAAGCGAAGCGCCGCTTGGGGAGTGATGGTTTAACTAATGAAAGTGCCGATTCGAAAATTGATTTTAGAAGTCAGAAGTTCTTTCACTGATTAAATTATCGCTCATACTCATTGATTCGATTTTAGTTTATTCGATTATACATTCTAATCGATTCTTTTCGTCCATATTCCGTTATTGATCATCACCTCTGATTTGAATATGTTCCACACTATTTATAAGCGTTCATTCAAGAAATTATCATTTCATATATCCAATTTCACTCCCCCCCCTCCCTTTCAATATTTGCCTCGGGGGAATTGGATGAGCTGCAAGGAAGAAACATTGTGTCCGGAATGGACAGTAAAAGAAAAAGAAAAAAAGAAAGAAAATAGGGGTGATGATCAAGAGGAAGGTGACATTTCATTGTATTGGGATGTTTCGTGCGTTGTGTCTGCACAATCGCGAATATATTTCTATGAATAACGCTGCACATATGCGTGCGCCGCACATTTTAAGATTGCTCTATCAATGAATGTGTTTATTTGCGAAAATGACCATGTGGAGAAAATGATGGTGTCCAGAAAATAATTGCCATCGTTCACGTCACGCACACCGCTTTTGTTTATTTCCGTTTCTTAGAACAACCCTGTTTGAAGAAGGTCCGTTCTAACTTCCTTTCTTTATTGACATCTCTTATAATAAAATACACTGAATTTTTGTTGGGCATATTTTTAAAATAATTAAAAACATTGCTTTATATATATATATATATNAAGAAATATTTTTCTTTGTTAAAGAGCGAATAATGACTGTAAAAAGAACAGAAGTCATATCAGGAGGCACGCACACATCACACCCCGTAACTCCTTATAATAATAACCTATAAATTTCAAACTCCGCCCAAAATTAGATTTTAATGTATCGAACAATTGTGCCGAAGAATTTTTTTATAGACTAGTGGGTCCACAATGGGCCCAAATAAGTTTTGTTTACTAACCGGGAGGAAGTGTTTTAAGCCAAATATTCGCAGGGTTGTCATGTGAAGCGTGGCGCAGTTGGTAAAGCTTTGCGGCAAGTTACATTTGGAGGCCTTGGGTACGAAACCCAGCGAGGGTGGACTTTCAAACTCTTTTAATTTTTTTCAATATTATTTTTTTAAAATATTTTTCAGTATTTTAAAGTGAATAATGTGCTCTGTATATAAAAATATCTATTTTTCTTTGGGAAATGGCGAATAATAGCTAATAAACGGAAAAATTTCGGCTAATTTTTACTTATTTCTTTATTTTATTTTGTACTATTTTTTTAACTTCTTTTTCAATATTTTAAAGCGAATAAAGTGTTCTATATATGGGTCATTCTCATGAAAACTGTCATTTTTTAGTTCATAAAATCCCGAAAATGTAAAGTGACTAAAAAGCTCTGAAACTTTTTATATTAATGGAAATATGTAATGGCATTATAAAGAAAGTATATATTCTATAAATTATACTTAATATTTAAATAAATTAATTAATTTCACTGCTTAAAAAGTATGGGAATGATATTTTATTTTAATACATGTTTTTTTCAAAGTTACAGCTATCTCAAGTTTGAAAATGATAACATACTAAGTTTATCTACCATTTATTATAATTTAATTGTATATACTTAAAAGTTTTTAAAGGTTTGGGAAATAAAATTGGCTTTCTTGATTGAACAAAATTTTTTTTTATAATATACTCATCTTGAATCATTCCCTCACTTCAGCATCGTTCCCTCACTTTATACAGTAGTTAGGGAATGACAAATTTAATAAAATTTAAAAATAGCAGTTAGGCCTAATTAATTTCTGAAATCAATCACATACAATTATATTCATACAAGAAAGCAACATATAATTATCCACTTTCTCGATGAAGTTGTATTTTATTTTACTCTAAAAAACGACATGAGGGAATGACAAATGTAAAAAATTTTACCAGGTTTGATTCATTCAAATTTATTCCACAGCAAAGCTTTAAGTTGAGGATGCAAACATACTGCAATTTTGTTCTATGATGCCAGTTGTTAACTGCTAAAGTTTTCATTAAAATACTTTTATTCTAAGAAGTTTGCAGGTGATAAGAGCATTGTTGTAAGGGAATGACTCGAAACACTAGGGACAAAGTTTAAAATAGTGCTGTGTTAATATTTTTTATCGGAAATTAAATTTAAAATTGATTTTCTGAATTTTATATTTCAATAGTCTGAAATAAAAAACTCGAATTTGTAAATTTTTTTATTTTTATTTCAGAAACAATTTGTTCATTTTTTAAATCAACAGTGGGGACAAGTGAGGGAATGACATATTGGCATATTTTAATTACCTAAAATAAATAAAAGATAAAAATTGGTAATTTAATTTTTATTCTTTTGTTAGCCTGTATTCTGAAGGACACTTTACCTGAAATTTTTTTTTTTAGTAAGTTGTAAAACAAACATAAAATATACTGGGGACATGAAAATTATGTATATATATATATACAATGTATGGATATTTAATTATGTTTTTTATGCCATGTATGAATATTTATTTATGTAAAAATAAGATGTATAAATGTTACTAACAAGCAATAAGGAACTGTAATTTATTAAGATCATCCTGTTATTTCAATACATTAAAAATTCAGATTTTTCCCAAATTTATAAAAAATGTCACCTAAGGTGTTTCTTCATTATATTCTTCAATTTTTTAAGAATACGCAAATAAAAATTAAAAAATTTCAAGCATATTTATTGAAGGAAACTTTCCTAATGAAGGGATCAAGCAGTAAAACNATATGTATATATATATATATATATATATATATTAAAGTTAGTAGCTTTAAAATATGATTCATCTCGTTCTAATTAAAATTTTCGGAATTTAAGTCGTAAGAGTCGGAATCCTAGACTAACGGTTAGTCGAACATTCGCTCGCTACCTAGTCGAATTCTTTGAGCGTAGTATTCAAGTTATAGCATTGGACTGTGCATTGCCAATTATTTTATTAAAAGAAGGAAAAATAAATTCTAAAAGTATATGAGCATGAAAAAAATGATGGATAAAATTGCTATTTGTATAAAGAAGACATCCAATTCAAATGCTTTTTTTTTTATGACTGGTCATTCATTCTGCAGTTAAACAACGAATATTTCAGTTTCGATTTTCTTCTTTCGGTGTGAGGTCAAAAGTTTATTTTCCCACTGTGAGTGGCTACTTATGAAAATGCGTTTTTAACAAGGTTTTTTTTTTTTCTTTAATCCTTTTTGAATGGTTCGGACTGCAGTGGAAAGAAAATGGCCACCGTCTACAAATGTAACAATTAAATTCACTTCATTCAAAAACAGATCCACATTTACGTATAAAGTGAGGCGCTCATTAAATGCAGGAACCCTTTTTTGGGAACGTAGCTTTCCTTGAAATCAGAATATACATGCCTTCATGAAAATTAAGTGATTGTTTTTTGCATTTCGCTATTGTTGTCACCAGTTTCATCCACAACAAGGGTGGTCGGAACAGGTGCTCTGCACTCTTGAATTCTGATTTTTCTTCTAATTGTTTCCCAGGCAAAGAGTGTTTTTCGACTCTTCCAAGGAGGCTTTGGAACCTCTAAAATTAGAAACAACTGATCCTCCGATATTTCTAATTATTTTCTTTTTGCTATTATTTCAAATTAACAACTCATAACGATGAGGAGCCTATATGCATACATATATTAATATATATGTATCACAAATTAAATGTAAATTTTCTTTCTAATGTGGAAAAAGATTTCAATAAACGTTATAATATCAAACCAATTAAAGATTTTGTCTTCTCCCTTAAGAATTATGATGTATATAAGCTCTCCAATCTTATTATTAACTTTTCTTTTATTAATTTACATTTCAAAATTCTTTGTTTCGATCTTATAAAAACCAGAATGAGCAAAATTTCATCAAATAAAAAGAAACATTTAGATAATTTATATTTCGTTATTAACTTTCAAAATTCTATTTTCGATAAGATCAAATTTCATAATATTTTTGAAAATTTTTAAACCTTATTTCCATTAAAAGATTTTAACATGATTAAAAGTTTTAAATATAATAAATCTCTTGGTAGAACTATATTTAATTATAATGATATAAGCAAAAATTTAGGGAGTATTAATATATCCGATTATGAATGTCACTGTGAGGAGGATAAATAGTTTGATTTTGTTGATAAACATCATAAACATATTATTACTGGTAATTTAAATATTATAGAAAACTTGGAACTTAGGAATTTAATGATAAAAGGCACAAAATTTAGACCCATTTACCATATATCATTCAATAAAATTCTAAAATACTTTCTTAATGATCTCAATAGTTTTTGTTTAAAGATATCAAATAGATTCTCTTTGCCTTTAGGTATGCTAACAGAATGGAAATGGGGTATTTATCCTTACTTTAAAAATTTTGTTTTCAATAATAAGGATAATTTAAATAACAGTAACATTCCAACAAATTTTTCCAATATTGTTCAATCAATTAAGCAACTTCAAAAAAATTTTTGTAATTACTCCCATAGACAAGGCTAACAATAATTATGCAATCTTCTGTAAAAAATTCTATGCTGAACTTTTAAATACGGAATTAAAAAATAGTAAAAATTTTAAACTCAGTAATTTCAATAATAATATTGACATTAAAAGATTTTAGCTTTACATAATTAAAATTAGCAATAAATTAAACATAATTAAAATTAGCAAAATTAAAATTTGCAATATGCAATTTCCTTACTTAATTATCAGTCCGAAATTTTATAAAATCCCTGTAAAATTTAGAACTGTCGCATGTGGATCTAATACTTATCTAACTAAACCTGGCACAATTTTCTCCAACTACTTAAATAAGATTATTAACAATATTACTAAAGAAACTTTCTCTTGGATTGTCACTAATAATCAACCGATTTTAGAATTCATTAAACATAATAAAATTAATTCTATTGCGACTTTTGATTTCCAGGATCTTTTCAATAGCATTCCCCTTTCTAAACTAAAAGATGTCCTTTTGAATTATTACCATGATTTTAAAAATATCCTTTGTTGCGATTTTGATTATTGGGAAATTCTGATTAATTTTTATCTTTTTAATAATTATCTTTACAATGGAAGGTATATTTTTCTTCAAATTGATGGAATACCACAAGGATCTAATTATTCATCTCTCTTAGCTAACGTATTTTTGCATTATTATGAAAAACATTATACTTGTAATATTAAATTGGTGTTTAGATATATTGATGACTTAATTATCTTTAATTTTCAAGATTATACTATTTTCTTAAATGATATTTACCCCGAGGAATTAAT
>NC_092204.1:865109-883519 GCF_043381705.1 Parasteatoda tepidariorum
TATATATACACGGTTCCCAGCATATCACCGAAGACATGCATCACTGGCTGCGTTCAGTGCCCGGATGAGTGACCACTACTTAGATCAGTCTGCGTAGAGACCGAGGGTGTGCGGTATTGGGTCTCGTTAAACTGTTGTTGGGTCTCGTGTACCGTAAAATGCTCGACTTCGCGTGCAGGTCGTCAGGCTACTGAAGCGGGGGTGACATCCCCTATGCAGAGGATCAAACTTGTGGTGGCATGTCTTCGGATCATCCTCAGGGATTTTTCCCAGATCGTTGCCAATAGCCCATAGTGCAACGTAAATGAACTACAACAACTATCAACTACAACAACAACTATATATATATAAAGCACAATAAAGACATAAAGAAAAAAGAAGAAATAGAAAATTAAGAAAATTAATAAATTTTATTTACTGAGGCGTAAGATGCAAGCATATAGAACTCATAAAATGGGTTAAAAATGTTGAGAAAGTAAAGAAAATGTTAAATATTAATGAAAAGAAAAGAAGAAAAGTTATTAAAATGAAATAAAATGAAAATTTATTTTATTTTAATAATATTTCTTCTCTTTTCATTAATCTTTAACATTCTTCATATTATCTCGATTTCTCATATATTCAGGTTTACTTGGCATCTCTTATTTGACACTCTAATCAAGTTTCATTGTGAATGGCTTATTTTTTTGAAGAAATATCGCTATTTTTGTAATTTTTCTTTAACTTATGATAAGCAGTGCTCCATACTTTTATCCTACAAAATTATTGTGTATCTGAGCTTTGAATTTTGCATTCAAGTCACAAATATTCTATGCCAGAAAAATTACCAATTTAAAAGTGTTATCTGAAAAAAGAAATAGAATCGTTTGAGTTATGATTTAAAGTAACAAATAAGAACGAAGGGTAGGGGTGAGAGAAAAAAAAAAGGAGAGATCCTGACATCTGCCGCGTGTTTATGATTCCCAATAATCTGTTATTGATTTGCATCAGAAAAGGGAATGGGTGTAGAATCTGTTCCCTCAAATCAGAATGCACAGGGTTGTTACATTATTTTAATTAAATTAGATTTTTATGAGGCAGTTTTTATCTCCCAACTTTTATCCACCAGTCCCTTTTAATGGCCGAAACATCTAATGAAAGCTTTCGAATGTATTTGCAATAAATTATTTTGATTTTCGTGGCATTATTGTGCGTCTGTCACCGACTGTGGGGTTTTCTATTGAAAGGGAAAATTTTAACGCGATATTGAAGTCATTTAAATTTATAGAAATGTTTAAAAAATGCAATGATTTAAAAATGGCCTGCATGATTTGTTAAATTGATTATTTTGCTTAAATGTTTTATTAGTTCTTCATTTTTAATTTATTCATAAAAAATTTTGATTATTGTGATATAAATTTTTATCTATAGTATAGTTAACGAATAAGAGATTCGGCAGTGTTAGAAATTGTTTTTATTTTATAAATATGATAATTTCATAAGTATATTTTATTTTATTTTATAAACCGTCGTTGAACAATCGACCCAATTTTGGGCTTACGACTACTTATATTCAACTCCGCAGTCTTGTCATTTTGAACCCAATCCAGAAGACAAGGAATCTTCACGATCAGTATCCCCAGAGGTACCGATTCGTTATGGGAACGTGGAGGACTTTGTGTCTCGACACATTTAGAGTGCATCAGTCACCATTTACTTGACGGAGAAGCTTCTGCCCCTCGGGGATCGAACCCACGACCTCTTGGACATGGGGTCAGTGACCTACCCACCAGGCTATTTCGGCCCAGTTTCATAGGCATAAAGCGAAAGCGGATAAACATTTAAGCAAGAATAAATTCTTAAAAAAATAATAATAATTTATTTTACACAGGAGCCCGTTGAAAGCAGTGAAGTCGTAGAGATTAAGACTTTTTCAATTTCGTGACCATAAGTGCGGCGACGAACAAGTTGACGTAGATCTGAATTTGGATGCCGCCACTGGGGATCGAACCCAGTTCTACACAGTAACATCTGGATTCACTTTTTATTTTGAAACTGTATAGAGTGTCATTTGACTGCTCATTGATTTTTTTGCATTAAAAATGAAATGAAAGTATTCCTTGTGTTTGTAAACTATAATAAAAGCTTTTTTAATGGAAAATATTTAACCTGAAAATACCCTCCCATCTACTCCCTCCCCATCCTCATGCACAATTGTTGAATGGTTATTTGATTTGTACACCCTATCAAATTTCATTAAAATCAGTCCTGTAGTACAATCGACCCAGTCTGCAAATTCCTTTTTACGCCAGTGTAGTTTGACGTTAGTTCAGCAGTTTCTCTTTATATGTATTGTTTTGCTACACAATTTTCTTTCGCTGTTACAAAAATTAATATTTGTGCTACATGATTTATTCACATTTGAAATAAGCTCTAAATATTTTTTATTGTATATCAATAACAAACAAAATTTTCTTAAAAATATATAAATATTACAAACCACGATAAAACAGTGAAATATTTTCCGACTTGCACTTTTTAACGTTCGCGTATCAATTCGTTAAATGGGACGATATAGAAAACAAATTCGACGATTGCATAAATTACACGATCTATAAATATAAATATAGAATAGTATATCAGGTATTATATTAGCATATTATGATAATTAGACCCAATGAGGAGACGTCCTGTAGTTTTTCAACAATGACATGTTTTGCACGAGTTTATAGGCAATACTTTTATATTTAAACATACAAGTGATGGGTTTTTATTCCGGAGATTTTTTATATGCTTCGTATTTGTATCTATTTTTAACGTATTGCATTACAATGTTAACCCATTGAGACACAAACTTAAACAAGTGTAAACAAAGATTCATCAGAGTAAAAACAATAAAGCTTTATAATATCAACTGATAATGTGATGCTTTNCAATCGACCCAGTCTGCAAATTCTTTTCTATTTCTTACGCCAGTGTAGTTTGACGTTAGTTCAGCAGTTATATAGTTTCTTTTAATCTGTATTGTTTTGCTACACAATTTGCTTTCGCTGTTACAAAAATTAAAAATTTGTGCTACATGATTTATTTACATTTGAAATAAGCTCTAAATATTTTTTATTGTATATCAATAACAAACAAAATTTTCTTAAAAATATATAAATAATACAAACCACGATAAAACAGTGAAATATTTTCCGACTTGCACTTGTTTACATTCGCGTATCCATTCGTTAAATGAGACGATATATAAAACAAATTCGACGATTGCATAAATTACGCGATATATAAATATAAATATAGAATAGTATATCAGGTATTATATTAGCATATTATAATAATTAGACCCAATGAGGAGACGCCCTGTAATCTTTCAACAGTGACATGTTTTGCACGAGTTTATAGGCAATACTTTTATATTTAAACATACATGTACTGGATTTTTATTCAGGAGATTTTTTTATATGCTTCGTATTTGTATCTATTTTTAACGTATTGCATTACAATGTTAACCCATTGAGACACAAACTTAAACAAGTGTAAACAAAGATTCATCAGAGTAAAAACAATAAAGCTTTATAATATCAACTGATAATTAAAAATTTGCTTAGAATCTTATAGTGCGTCGAATGACCATGCACTGTATATATATCGAATTTCATTAAAATCGGTCCAGTAGTTCTAGAGATAATCGAGTGCAAATTCTCTCCCTTGCTTACACCAGTGTAGTTTGACGTCAGTCAGCAGTTATTTATTTTCTTTTTATTTGTATTCTTTTGCTACATAGTTTTGGCATCGCAAAAATTAATATTTGTACTACACGTTTTATTCCTACATAAAATAAGCTCGAAATATTTTTCATAGTATGTAAACGACCAACAACAAATAAAAAATTGTTACAAAAATTGTGATATTACTAACCAGGATAAAATATTTTCCTTCGCGAGTAAAATCAGAAATGCTGGTTGTAAATAAATGCCCCTTCTCTACCTACTAAAACTCTTCAATTTCTACGTAATCAGAAAATACTAATGAATGAGAAGAGAGAGTTAGAAACCTCTTCTCTTTTCCCACTTAGGATCCAGTTGGAGCGGAACTCTCTATTAAAGACCCCCCTCATAAAAGAGGAAAAAGAGGCAAGGGAAAGAGAAAAGAAAAAAAAAGAGCTCTGGAAAGTGCCCTATCACGCATCGTTTGGCAACCGCCGATTGGCTAACGAGATTTGAAACGATGCTGCAATAGAGTCCTCCTTCCCCCCTCCCCTATCCAATTCCCGGCTGATTTTTCGGGAAAAGAATGTCTCTCTTTCTCGTTTCGGGAAAATTCCATGAGTTTCCCATTCTTTACAGAAAGGAAAAGTTAGATTTTTGCAGAAAGAGAGAAGGAAATTTCGTTTGATAGAACCTTTTCAAGAACGAAAATTAAATCAATTTCCAGGGGGGGGGGTCCAAGAAAAATCTCCATGTTAGAATACCGGCTAAATGGGTTGGTTTCTTACCTCTCTTCCCTAAAATATTTTTTTCTGCTTCATCTTAATTTACATTACATAAGTTCGATTTATTCTAACTTCCAGGACTCGACTTAGCCTCATTGGTGTCCGGGGCAAGAACTTGTTTGGGTGTGGGTGGGCCTTTGCTTCAATAATGAAGAACCGAACTTTAGGGAGGTGTTTTCACCTCATTATGGATAACAGGAAAATTGACTGGAACCTGAAATAGCTATAATGTCCAATGGTCAGACGAAGTATCGTTCCGTCCACTGTATTGATTTTCTGACAATTGTATGTCCACTATGCCGAATGCAGTTTTCTGATTGTTCAATTTTGTCATCTAGCTGACTAATTTGATCAGATAGGAAGTTATTAGACAAGTGATGACGGAATTATTTAGAAAGCAACAGATTGTAATGCCCTATCTGTATTAGTTATTTGTGTGTATTTCGGTGCAGATTCGCCCAGTAGTCCGTCAGCCTATCTCTTTAAAACTACACTGGTGTAAGAAATGTGCAGACTGGGTCGATCATCTCTAGAACTACAGGACTGATTTTAATGACATTTGATGCGTGTGCATTCATTGATACAAAACAAATAACCATTCAACAGTTGTAATACACACGCATGCGTAACACTCTTTGGAGNAATTTCCCAATAATGAGCTAATAGGGGGGTAGGGTCACCTCTTACTGTACAGGCTTCGCAATTTGATCTCATACTTGAAATAAGGCAGTTTATCATTTCCTGTGCCAATCAGCCTGAATAGTCCTGTGTCAATTTCATACCTTCCGACTCCAATCTTACCTTCCGACCAGGGCTGGATTATCCATTAGGTCAGACTAGGCCATGGCCTGGAGCCCCCAATGATTAGGGACCCCCTGAAAATGGATTTTTTGAAAATAAATTTCAGGAAGAAAAAAAAAACAATGATTTTTCAAATTTTTTCAAAATGTTATGATTATTTTTTAGTTCTAATTTAGTAAAATAAAGTAAAATTAAATTTATCATTATTTATTTTTATTTTAAATATGCTTTCCTGAATGAAAAGATGTATAAGTACTTTTATATTTGAATAAATAAAAAGTATACGGGAAAAAAAATTAATCTAAGGACCCCCAAAATTTGAATGTCCTAAGGCCCCGCTTAATCCGGCCCTGCTTCCGACGAACGATGATCCTTGTGTATAACAATTGTTAAATGGTTATTTGTTTTGTATTGCATCAGTGTATGTACACATATCAAATTTCATTAAAATCGGTCCAGTAGTTCTGGAGATAATCGACCCTGTCTGCAAATTTCTCTTCATTTCTCACACAAGTATACATGAACCTTCATACAACTATATTTTCTTATATCCCCTATCTTTCAAATCTACGGAAATGAACGGATTTTAACTACGGAAAGGGTTGAACATAGCCAATAGTTTTCCCTTTTCAACAGAACCTTCCACCCACTGTTAACTCAGGCATTTTCTTTGTTTCAACGAACACCTTTAAGAAGAGTAAAATGCTCATGATCAATAAGGCTAGAGCAACTTTTTAATTCTTATGCTTGCCGCGCGCAACGGAAAATACAGAAACAATAAAGTGTTATCTTCTGTTGCACCCACTTACATTTCAAGAATAATGAAGCATAATTCCAGTTTAGTGAAATTAATAGGGTTATAAATTTAAATAATTATTAAAGTTATTCAATTCCGACTATTAGTTCACACTCTCTCCATACCTCGTTGAAATTTTCAATCGTTCATAAAATACTTTTTATCCATCCATTCAAGCTCAAATACATTTTTTTTTTGACAGAGTCAGTTAATACAGTTTTTTTTTTCAAATATTAATTCATTCGTTAAATAGGGATGAGCGAAAAACGAAATGGAATTTTTAAATTTTACTCAAAGCGATTCCTTTTTTCACATATTTTAAAGATACTTTGGTGGTTTCGGAATGTCCGTTGCCAAAAGATGTTCACATTAGAAAAGAAAAAGATTTGATCAGAATAACAATAAGTATTGCAGGAAAAAAATAAAAATACTCCATTTCCATATAACCTGCACCTAATCACGTGGTTTCGTCTAATCATGTGGCTGTGCATGACGTGTTAATGCTACAGCTTTAAGGCTTGGGCTTTTTATCACGCTCAATCAATTTTCAGATCAAATGTAATTGGATACCACCTCAGTGCCTGATTTATTATGAGGCCTGAGAGGCCCAGACGTAAGGTCTCTTCATTTTTGGTGACCCCCTAAAATAAAAAATAATTTCTTTTTGTGTTTTTTTTTTAAATTATTTACTTATCATTTTTTTAAACGAATTGTTTATTAGAATTATGAGTTAACAAAGATTGAAATAGAATTTATTAATGTATCGTAATTTGTTTGGATTATAAATAATTTAAGGTAAATTTTGTTTCAAGTAACGACCAAGTGACAACCGACAGTTCTGTGCCAAGGGCCCCCACATTTATAGATCAGGCCTGAAAGTGAACTTGATTGATTGACCCACGCATAACGTCGCATGCCAATTACCAGCAAGAAAAGATCGTAAAACATTGATTGGACTCCTCTCCGTAGATATATAAGTTCCTTAAAAATACCAAGGCTGAATTTGATCGTAACCGTTGTTTACGGATCTAGTTCAACCTTGAAAATACTAACTTGAATGTTTGCAACAGCGGTTTAAGACAAGATTATATATTTTAACAACAAACTAGCTTCCAACATTTAATTAATAACAATTTATATTCAATAATTATAAAATTCCATTTATAATCTTTAAAATAAACATATATAATATTTAAATGTTAAATGAATAATGACTCTTAAATTAAAATAAAAGAAATTAAAAACTATTTGAGATAAATATTTAACTATCTCATTTATTGATCTTCGTTTAAATGTATATGCATTTATATAGTTTAATTTATCTTTTTAATGCATTTTTACGCGATTTTTTATAACATTTATGTATATAAACAAAACGAAAAAAACAAGAGGAAAAAGTCAACAAACTTTATTAGGATTGGAAGTTTAAAATATAATAGAATGAAGATTAAATTCTATAGAATATGGATAAATCACTTTAATTCAAATGTTAACTGACGGATAAGAATGTATATATTGCACTGTTTTTGAAATAACTAATTCATAACAACAGATATTTTGGATTTTATTAAGCATAATATATCAACAAATATTTACATAGACACATTAGAATTCAAAACAAAATTAAAAAAAAATTTTGAAAAATTAAATAAATAAAATTGCATAAATAAAAATTCCATATAAAATGAAAAGTATATATTTTTTTTTCATCCTATAAGATCACTGTTTCCCAACCTGGCTTTTTAGGAACGCCTAGAGGATTTGAGAAAAATATTATTATAATAACAGAATTTTTAAAAGCTAACGTTATCAACAAAAAAGGGGGGGGGTGAAACAAAATCGAATAATAAATTTTGCCAAGTCACATTTCATTAATTCGAAAATTTTAAGATTTTAGCTTTCTTCTTAATTCTCTTGCATATTTAATATTTTTGCTCGAATATATTTTGTAAATCAAATGAATTCAATCTACTGTTAAAAAGGCATACTTTAAGCGAGTTTGGAAGAAGAAAATATGTTCAACTTTTGAACTCAATTTCCCCAAATAAATGAGAATAAATGTTCTCTCTGCAGATTTTTATATGAAAGTTCAATTCATCGCGAACATTAAATGTGTAAACACGGAACATTTTGATGTCTATTTTCTTAAAGATGGATGCAATTAATGACTATCAAACAATGGGATTAATAATTAGAGATTTCTACAAAGAAAACCTCCGTCAACTCAGGCAGTTGTCTAAGACATATTTTTGAAATGCATTCTTTAAAAAATTGTTTCGTCAGATCTGTGATAGATTCTGATCTTCAGTAATTCAGTAATATATAAAGTAATTCAGTATCAATCGTCCCCCCCCCCTAAAAAAAAGAAAAGAAAAAAAAGCTATTGAAATATCTATCACTTTCTGCACAATACTGCCACTGAAAACGGGACCTGTAGGATTAACAAATACCTTAAATTTAGTGAAAGTGATCGGGTTGATAAGTCTATTGGAGCTCTCTTTTACAGTTTAGCGAGCAATAATTCCGTAAAATTTCTACGCACTTTCAACTCTCCAACTCAACTTCTTGAGAAAAATTCCAAAGACAGCTGGCCAACATAATCTTGATGGAAACCATCAGTAATTCCATCATGAACCATTATATTTTTGAGAGTAGCCAACATAAGTAACCATCAACCCAAAGTAGGAATTCGAACTGATTTATGATGGTCCAACATAAGGTCCATTTATTCATGTTAAACCATCAGAAATTTCCATCAAAGTATCTTAGAGATCAAATGTTGGAACGATTATGAACAACCATCATCTTAATGAAGGAATTCGGACTGATTTATGATGTATTAACATTAAAAATAAATAAAATTGTTTTGATAGTATGTTTTTGAGAACCAAAAAGATCATGATCATTTAATGATTTCCATGATCATTTAATGATCATGGAAATGTATAGTTGGAACCATCACGGATTGTTGGTAAAGGACAATGAAACTTCTCTTGATGGTTAATCATCATAGTATTAAAGTAGCATTTTCCATCATGGAATGACGGAAGTTTGTTAGCATATTAAAAACCATGAACGCGTAAGGGAAAATGTTGGAGGATGGTAACCATCAAATGATGTTGGACCATCATAAATTGCACTGAAAGCAACATAAACCATCAAAATGTTTTGATGAGACCATCAGGAATTTTGACTTGGGTGCAAAAAGGCAGCCATTTAACTTATACAGTAACAAATTAAGCATGACTTTTTATGATTTTTCATAACTTTGCATTTTCTCGGATTAAGCACAGGAGGAACGCCAAAAATGCCGCTTTAAATTTGAGGATGAGAAAAATTCTGTCACTGAATTAAATGTTTTCTACAACTATTCTTTAGACAGCGATCTCAGAGGTAAAAAAAATTTCGATTTATCCAAAGTTCGAGTTTAAAAAATCTGCAATTAATGAAGTAATTTAGTAAGAAATAAATTCAGCTTTCAATTTAAAAAAAAAATTTAATTTTAAGGAGGATCTGATAATATTATAATAAATTTTATACACACTGTATGTTAAAAGCGATGAACTAGATCATTTATTTTTCTGGAATTTGAAAACGATAGTAAATTAATAAATTAAAGAACGATGGGTGATCTAGTTGCGCCTTCGTTATTGGTGTATTTTTTAAGTGATATAGCTATACTATAGATGTTTTTCAGTTTTGATTTGTTCTTGAGAATGATGTTTATTATTTGGTAGAACTGTTATGTTAAAGATTATTAAAACGTTGTTGAGTTTTTAACGTTAGTATTGGTAGCTTTTTCAAACAGAGTTGTGCTTTAATTATGTTCTAATTCGCTCTTTTATATTTCAGTTGTGTTTTTATCAGTTCCAGTTCGTGTTTTAACACTATTAATTATCCACGATAATAATTATGTAATTAAACCGTTACTTCAAATTTTTCAAAAAATTGTTGTGTATCAATTTTAATTTTACTCTGTTTATATACTTTTCAATTTAAAAAAAAAATTGATGGGCTAATAAGTTTGGAAAGCATTAACATTTTTTATCTTTCTGTGGATCTAGATAGTGCTGAAAATTCAAATTTTAAAATTAGTATGACTACGCTGTTTTATGCAAAACTTTTAATTCATTCTCTCGAACGCTTACCGAATATTCCAGTATATAATGTGTAGCCCTTAGAATAAACGCGCGATCATAATAAATCTTTCGTTAGACTAACAAAAAAATATTTTAAAAAATGTGAAAAAAAAGTTTACTCGTAGAAAAAATAATAATAATAAAATTAAGTTCCCAGAAATATTTAAATAAAATTTAATTTTTTCAAATAATTGAGCCAATTAAATTTGGAGCGATTAGATTTAAAATAAATTACGTATCGTTAAGTCGCTATATTTGCTATCAACATCGTATATCAACTAGTAATTAAATGATTGTCACCTCATCAATTAATAACGCTTTTAAAAAAAGTTTTCTATGAGGGACAAAAAAACTGGGATAACTTGTGAACGGACGTACCAAATGGTTTAAAATACGATAATTAATGCACATGATATTTTAGGCAAAATGCAAAAACGTTCTTTCTTCGAATAACACACAATTTCAGACGGATTCCTTAAAATAAGGGGGGCATAACTGCAGGATCCCAATAGTTTGGTCAGGAGAAAGTTTAGACACCCCTTAATTTTACGTTTTGCACATTTCGCCATACAGAAGCGAACCCAAAACTTTTTTGCTCGCAATTATAAAATTTGTTTACCTTTTAAAATCTTTTATTAAGTAACGGTAGAAAAAATTTTGAATGATTAGTTATTTAAATTTTTACATGATCCTAAAGAATCTATTTATAAATGGCGAAATACAAAATTTGAGCACAATCCATCGACGAGTTTCGAAATTATGAAATTTTAAAAAGGTCGCGTACTTAAAATTTGATTTCTCGAGAACTTTTCGACCGATATTGTTCAAATTTTGTAATTTTCGTATTTTACCTAATGTCTAATGTTTATTCAGAGAAAGTAAGTTTTGTGACTGATTTTGTAGCCTTAAAATATCGGCTGCACTAATTAATTTGCTTGTTTGAGGAATATCGTCTGCAATAATTAATTCACATGCTAGAGGAATATCGTCTGCAAATTTTGTGTGTTTGAACCTTTAAGATTGACTCTCAGTACGGGAAAATCTGATCGTTTGATTCATGGTGTTTTGCGTCCTGTACAAAATGAACCCTTTATACGTTTTCGCAATGCCGTTCAAAAAATGAAAGAATCCCTCACAAAACAAAGTGTATCAATCAGCAATTGAGTATACTTAAACTAGGCTGATCACTCATCCGACGCAGATGACACACTCAAAAAACCGTGGACCGCAAAACACACTTGAAGGGAGGACTCTCTCACTCCCCCGCGAGTGGGGATTGACTCTTTTGTGGTGGAAGAAAAGCGCATCTGTCCCTCATTTATACATTCCAAATAGGATGGGGGAGGAAAAAAAATGTTTGAAGGTAAAAATAAAATTTTATGTAGGAAAGTCTTGTTTTATTAAGAAGCATTCTTCTCATCAAGATAATATAAAAATGTAATTTTTTCAAAATAATGTAAAAAAAGTATTTTCAAGACTCGTCATGGGGGGGTATTTATTGTAAAAATAATTTTAAATATGCATTTACTGCATGTGTTATTACGTTTAATTGCTACTGTTAAAATCCGTTCATTTTGTCTGAGTGTTTTGTTTGAAATGCAAACTATAAGGGAAAATAATTTTACAGTGGCTTCAAAAATTAATTCATAGACATTTCCCCCTTAAAATGAGTTAACAAGTTTGAAATGTTCTGAAATACTTTGGAAAATAGGGAAAGTGAATCTCAAAGGAATGTTCGTGAAGTAGAAAATTCAGTTCGCTATTTGGAAGTTATTTTACGAAGAAATTTCCAAAATGTTCTTAGTTCCTCGAAAAAAATTGCAAAATAGAGAAATTCGCAAAATGGAAGTTCGTTAAATAGAATTCCCACTGTACATTTTAATTTTATTTATTTATTTGAGAATGGATAAATAGAATTCTGGGTGAATAGAAAGAGTTAAATTTTTTCTCAATAGATCAGCATTCTGTCATTCAAAATCATTCTATATATGTTGCCACTCACATTAAGTTTATCATTTCCGGCATGTTTTTTTTTTTTAAAGTTAATTTTGTACTACAATACATTTTGAGTTTGTGAATCTGGCAATTATATCTTATGTTCTTTTTTGTGTTTATAACATTAAGTAAGAGAACCAACGATACGTTACGTTTTGAGGAAATTTTATACTATTTTCATCTTTATGATGTACGATTATGTTTCCAACAAACTTGTCTATGATATATTATGTAAATAGCCCTATTATTCTGTGTCTGTTGTATTGTGAAATAAAGTAATTTGAAACAAAACGATTCTCGAATCAGAACAATATATAAATCCCGATTTCGGGACCGAAATGAAGTAATATTGGGAGAGTTTTTTTTTGCTAACAGCCCCCAAATGATTGTCTAAAATCGGCCTCCCCACCAGAGAGTTTGTTAAGACTTTTCTCTTTCCCATTTTAACGAGCGTTGAAATCTTTTATCCAAGTGATGTGACATTAAAAAACGATAGTCAGACATAAAATGCGAGAGTTAAAATGATACAAAAGACACCTCAGAGGGTGGTTTCGATTTATGGGGTCTCTTTTATTATAGTCTGCCTTTTTATATGATTCCTTGACCCCTTCATCATCTTTTCAGCTTTTATATTGTTTGGACTCATTCAGTGCACCGAACAACAATTATTTCTTCTTCAAAAAGAAAAATACACTTTCTTGTCTGCAGATGAGATATTTTAATTAAGAATCTGAAATTACAACGGAATGCTTTTAGCTTTTTTACGATTTCATTTCGATCCTTCCAAACACATCAAATAGTATTTTCACTCTCATAATGGGAAAAAAGTTTTACTAAATAATACTAATTTATTACTTTTAGTTATTTAGGTTACTAAAGAAGAGAAAACTTCTTATCACAGAAGGCGGTTCCATCCATCATCCCCTTCTGCAGAGGAATCAAAATTGGGATGTTTCAGGGACCAATAGCCGCAACTCTAGTGCGACGTCCTTACCTACCTATCTTATCACAGAAAGACATTTTTATCAGGTAATAGCAGGAGATAATAAGCGAAGCGAGAACAAGCTATTTAAAATAATTAATTTCTTGGACAGAAAAATCTTCGCAAAAGAAAAATCACTTTAATTTAATAACGGAACGAAATTTCATTTTTTTCATTGACTCGAATTCCTTTACTCTATCATGATCTTCCTATTCTGGTAAATTCTAAAATGTGGTTAAATAAGTTTTAAAATTTAAAAAATTCTTTTTATCTCTTATGTCTCCGGAAGCTCGTAGAAAATTTTCTGAGTTCTATAGGATACCGTAGAAAGATAGATTCTATCCTTAGCAATGTGAGTGATTAAAAAAGTTTTTCTCAGTCCCCTACTTTTTTTAAAAATTCTCCTCAAATAATGATGAAAAAAATAAAAAATAAATTTATGAGTGAGGATGATTAACGCCATTAAAATGAGTCTTTAAACCTAGTTTTTTTCTTCTATTTTCCTTCTTTTTTCATGACTGACAAAAGCGTACCATTCGAACGAAGTGTAGGTGCAGAATAGTGACATGGCTAGATTCTCGAAGCATTTCCTTCTCCTAATTTTTTCCCCTACCCTCGATTTAATAACATGTGGTGTACTGCAAAAGGTGAGAGACACTTCAGCTCAAATTCAATTCTGATCTTATTCATAACCGTCGTTGAACAGCCGACCCAATTTTATTTTTATTTATGACTGTTCAACTCCCTACCCTTGCCATTTTGAACCCAATTTAGAAGACAAGGGAATCCCTGGATCAAGTATGGGGGGAAATTTGCCTTCGTGGAAGACTTTTTGATGGAAATAACAAGCATTTGCGTTACATGGAGACCACGAGAACCTTCCACGGTCAACCTGGCGGCAAGAGGACTCCAACCCATGATCCGTCTATCACTGAAGATATTTAACGAAAGTTCTCCTCAAAAGCAAATTTCTCCCAACATTTGATCTAGGAGTTCCTCCGTTTTCTGAATTGAGTTGAAAATGACAAGGCTAAGTAGTTGAATATTAGTATAGTAGTAAACCCAAAAATTGGGTCGTGTGTTGAACGATGATTATAAAATGTGAAATAAAATAAAAATATCTCTGAATTATTTCACTGTTTGGAATTCCGAAAGATGGCGAATTTCTTCTTTTCAATGTCCTAACCCCCCACCCCCACATGACGTCAAGTATTCCTTCCCAAGAAGCTGAATGTATACGTAATGAGTGTGACTAGAGGCTGTTAAAAAATGAGTTCCAGTAATAATAATAAAAAAGGAGAGGGGGGGCAGAAATTGTCACCTTAATGGTGGGGGGGGGGTCATTGGAGGGCGCGTGAAAGGTGAAACAGTGAACATGACCATCTCTTTTTTTTTTCTTCTTCCAGGAGATGCATGCGTTCTTCTTTGGAAGGGAATGAATAACTATGACCGTGTCTGTGGTGACGCGCAAGTACCTCCTAGGGTCGTCGCACAAATCATAAAATATCCTCTCTTTTGCCTTGAAAATGCCTCCCGTTTCAAAACAATAAAAGCGGACTAGGCAACAGGTAGAGAAAAAAACCAGACATCTAACAAGTTGTAAATACCCTCCTCATGGTACGTCGTGCCTCAGATTTTGGCGAGAAAAAGAATGAAAAATTTTATATTCTCCTATTTTAATTTATGAAAAGCCGTCTTTTGTACGATGGGGTGAAAGTAAAAAATAAAATACAATGATGTAACATAAGCGATATAATAGAATACTCATAAGCAAATTTTAGAAAAAGCTCTGCATATCTTTGTATCTAATACATTTTCTAACATAAAAAATTATTACACGCACTATAAGATTCCATTTGAAATCTTAACTATCAGGTGATACTATATAGCTTTGCTATATAAAGCTTTGTATAGAGTATCACCTCTGATAATGAAGGTTTTTACACAGAATCTTAGAGTGCGAGTCTAACAATTTGATGAGTTATTTTGAAAACCCGTACTATGCAACGTCGAAAAACAGAGAATTTATATTTTAGTAATTAAGAAGACATCACATTTGTAATTAATGACTCGGTAGTTATAAAAAAAAAAGATCGATCTATCTTATGGCTATCATAATAATCAACTCTATTATCATGTCAATCGATTTTGTGGAAGCCATTAATGGCATCTCTTAATAGATCTATTAAGGGGATCTCCGATGAAAATCGATTCCTGTCACTATCGATAGATGACTCGATTGAGAGGCAACCAAGTTTCAGCAAAATGGCGGAGCGAAAAAAGTTCTCCATTAAAAATATTATTTAAATTTGACAGCCCTTTCGAGCATTTGAGCCTAAATTTGATGTAAATAAGTATTTATTCGATTGAAATGAGTTATTTTTAAAAACTTTTTATTAATTTAGAAAGTTTGAAACACAAATCAGGCAAAAAAACGAAGAATTTTAAAGATGTGTCGGGGCCAGTACTTGATTCATTTCTTAAAGTTTTAAAAGATCTGGCTGTTTATATTTAATATTGATTTGATTATTCTAACTGTAATTTTATTTATTTTTCTTGTAAGTGGATCATTCGGTCTTAACTCTATGTACTTCTGAATTCTGTTTGTATTTCACTAATTTTTCATTGCATTTAAAAGTTTTTTTTATGCCCTTTTCTGAATTTGAGTAAATCAGTTTCATTCTTCCATTGGATATTTTTAAAAACTTAATATTAATCATGAATGATTTTAAAGTTTGCGGAAAGAAAATTTTCCTCTTCCTTCTCCCATATATTTTAAGTGTAAGGTAATATTTTATCCGCGATTTTTGCTATCCGCAATGCCCTCCCTCCCTCTTTTCCAATTCCACGGATCTCTTCTGTAAACATTTATATAATACTTGGTAATCTTTTTAGTTACTAATTGCTAACAAACTTTGTTTATAAAGTTTCGCCAAAAGAATTTTTTAGAATTCCGAAAAAAAATTGGAAATCGCTGCTTTACATACATTTCTCTGTTGTTTTTTTTATTTATTAATTTATTTTATTCTATTTATTTAATTTTTTATTATTCATTCTCTGATAAGACACCGGAAGCAAAGCATCGAAACTATTTATTGAACAAAATATCTGAAAGAACATGATTTGTGACAGATTGTTTCAAGTATCCTCACAAATCTCATATGGGGCAACCAGTTAAAAAAAAAGAACTTATTTAATTTTCATAAATTTTCCTTATGAATGAGAAACTAACAGAACTAACTGAGACTAAACTACTTTTAACTATAATTGTTCAATGGCATCTACAAATTAATAAACAAAGAAGGTACAAACTAAGTATGTACAATATCTACAAATTTGCTGAAAAATTTTAACTTAGCATCATTTTGAATATATCTAGTATTCCCCCTCCCCCCAATCTCATACTCAGCTTTTATCTTCATTTTTCATCAGCACAATTGATTCAACTCTTTCAATTTTTTATCAGCCTTTTTTTATTAATAGTAAAATCATCGTTCGTATTTTCTTATTAGGAGTAAAATCATCGTTATGCAGAGGTGAACCATTGCATACATCGAGATGAAAAAAATAAAAGGTTTTTTAAGGTTTTTAAAAAGGTTTTCATCATTTCATTTCCATGTAAGCCATATCTGAACTGATTTAATTCTTGGATGAGTCAAAATAACATTGATATTTCATGCATTTTCAGCTTCATAAATCGCCTTAAAAAAACCTAAAACATGCTAATTAATTTGTTACCGTAAAAGTCTGGTAAATTCTAAGTTTTACCGTTCATTCACTAGAATTTACCAAATGGGGCTCGGTAACCGCAAAGGCTTGGTAAAAGGCAGTCATATGAAAGCTAAGTCACTTTGATAGAGTTTTACCGGTAAAATAGACCAAACTTTTGGTTTCTACTTTAACATATATAAGAGATATTTTCTAATCATCTTTGAAGAGTCGTTTGAAAAATGGGATTCCAATAGTTAAGCCTGAGGAATGATCAAAATTCTGGAATTCATGTTAATTTTACACAATAATATTTAAGGGAATTAAAGCAAAAAAATTTCGCACCCATATAAAACTAATTTCAACAAAACTTATTCAGTGCAAAAAATAATTTTTTTATATTAATTCTTATTTTTCATAGCTTAATTCAAAATTTTAAATTGAAAAGGGAATAATAAATTTGCCCCCACAAAGAAATGGCGAATCAGGCAAACGACATATAGTGTCGTTCCGACGAGCAACACAGTCTATGACAGAAATGCAGTCCCGAGTTGAAATGAAAAATATTTCCCATAAGGCGTTTCGTCAAATCTCGGAAAGGATACCAATTTTTATTTTTAAACCAGTACATTCATAATATTTATGTACTACTATATCTAATCAAAAATATATTTAATATTACGGTTGTCTCTTTTAGGTAAAGTGGCAATCCAGAAATCTCAGTATTATGAAAAGGATGCGCAATTATATATAAAAAATATATATTTCTTATGGAGCTTTTTAATTTAAAATAGAATAACTAATTTAAAGAATAGCTATTCTCAGTGTTTCTTTAGAAAGAAAGAAGAAGATAATTTAGTGTATTTTCAAGGTATGCATGCACACACACAGTGAACAAATTCATATCCTTTCATTTTTCACGTTCAATATTTTAAGAAGAATGAGTAGTTTCTTATTTCCCGCTCATATTTTGCAGAACTTTTCGCAGTCATGCCTGAAACCGGAGTAGCCCGTTGACTCTTTTTTGGTCCTTTGTTGCCCTAGAAATAAAAGTAGGAATTAACAATTTTACCGAGACATTATCACCGTGTGAAATGAACTTTGAAAATACATAATTATAACAAAAAACATAGAAATAAGAATACATAATATATATAGATATACAGTTCCCTGGACATATTGTGAGGCGCACTCTTAAGATTCTACGCAAAAACGTTATTATCACGTGATACTATACAGCTTTACATGTTTTTACGCAACTGTTTGCACTTATGTATCAATGGGTTAACATTGCCATGCAATACGTTGAAAATAAATACAAATAGGAAATGTATAAATATTATCCCCCATGTTTAAATATAAAAGTATTGTCTATTCACTCGTACAAATCATCCATTATTAAAAAACTAGGAGGCTCCGCCCCCTGCTCGCTAACGCTCGCCAACCCCAGAGAATTGCTACGCAATCCTATGTGGTTCACGCCGTGAACCATGGCTCGCTGCGCTCGCTCGCCAA
>NC_092204.1:886424-902162 GCF_043381705.1 Parasteatoda tepidariorum
AAAACTTTTCACTGTAGAAAATTCTAAACCTGTGCATTTCAATATTAATTTGAAATTGCAAACAGTTCACATATTTTTCTTAATCACACTATTCTAAATTTCAGTTGTTGAGAAAAGTAACTGTTGTAAGTTTTGTTTTAAAGTCTTTCCCACCAGAGGGCTAAAACCATGTGTTGTAAAACAATATGAAATAGTACTGAAAGCCGGATGTAAAGCATCGGCTTCGATGAAGATTATTTTGTGAGAATTTTTTTGATAATTCGGTGAGAATTCACCCGATTAGACATATGATGCTCACAGCGTGCTCTTGCGCGCCGAAGCCTATAAATCAAAATAGAAAACAGTTGCCAACGCGAGAAAAGAAATATCATCGGTTTTATTGATGCATACATACGTACGTATTAGCGTTTTATATAATATAGATTACTTTTTTATTAAATAATTTAAAACATTTTAACCCCTATAAAACTCAAATGAATGAATTATTAGTTGAAAAAACTGTATTGACATCATAAACTACAAGTTTTTAGAAAAATGTATTTGAACTTAAATGGATGACTAAAAAGTATTTTATGAACGATTTGAACGAGATGTAGGGAGGGTGTGAAGTGAACTAATAATAGGAATTGAAAAAACGGATGAAGGCTAAGGAATGACGGGGGGAAAAAAAGAGCTCCTTCATTAACTATTATTACCCATTGGCAAAATGGGTGTTGTTTTGGGTTTAATGGCGTGGACGTTGGGTTATTTGGACGTCATCACACTTTTCAACTGTGTTCAAGAGTAATAGTAAACAGTGCGCATGCGTCGTCATTGCATGCGTTGCTATGGCGACCGCTGCTGTTTGATCATTTTTTTAAAAATTTTTATTTTTTCACCAGCCGGTATTTTTAATGTATTTACATAATAATAATTTAAAGTACTTCTATATTCTTTTATTATTAACTTATAATGACTGTTTTTACGATGATTTTAATATAAATATGGATTCTGAAGAAGGAAAAGTATTTTGTACATAGGCAGGATATGAAAACCAATCCGACGACAAGCCTCCATTGAAGCAGTTATTGCAACGACGCATGATTCGAAATGTTGAGGCGTTTATCGGAGTCCATAAAGAAAAAAAAAAGCATGTGACCAATGGGTAACCAGCAATCGTCATAAAGTGATTTTTTTTTTAATTTTTTATTTTTTATTTTATTCAATTCTGGTCGTTAAATTCGAATTTAATAATTATTTGAACGTATTAAGATATTTTCGCTAGCACACAAAGGTGAATGAAGAGGATTTTAAAAACTTTCAATGATATAATATGTATATATATTTAATGTAATCTGTGATAAGCCACTCTCCATCCTAAGTGGGGATGAGCTTCTTGTAATCCCCCCCTTCTTAAAATGTCGGCCAAATCTAATCTAATATTGACTTTCACCGGGAATTTGTGTTCCGATGACAGATCGAATGTTTGCAAAGGAGGAGGAGGAGGAGGGGAATCGTCACGTGTAAATCCTCAATCCATTTGTGGGTTTTTTTTTTTTTTTTTTTTTTTTTTTTTTTTTTTTTTTTTTTTTTTTTTTTTNCATCCACAAAGACCCCCCTCCCCTTTTAGGCTACCCTTCTTTGCTCGAAAGGTAATGAGAGAAGCCATCGCTGCTGTCGGCCAGGAGAAAGTGTTTTCGCGAACCTTTTAGTTCGTTTGGTACTTCCCGTCAGCACTGTTACGAACCTTTTGGTTCCTTTTTTTTTTTCAACTGAATAACTTGATTAAACCATGCCTTTTGGTTTGGTTTAATCAAGTTATTCAGTTGAAAAAAAAGGCTGAAATCTTCTGAGAAATGCGCATATAATTTAGAAAAAATGTAGAAATAGTCTCGATAAATACAAATATAGTTTAGAAAAACGTAAATGTAGTCTCGATGAATGCAAATATAGTTTAGAAAGATGTAGAAATAGTCTCGATAAATACAAATATAGTTTAGAAAGATGTAAATATAGTCTCGATAAATACAAATATAGTTCAGAAAGATGTAGAAATAGTCTCGATAAATACAAATATAGTTTAGAAAGATGTAAATATAGTCTCGATGAATGCAAAAATAATTTAGAAAAACGTAAATGTAGTCTCGATGAATGCAAATGTAATATAGAAAAAAGCGTAAAAATAGTCTCGATGAATGCAAAACTAATTTAGAAAAGCGTAAAAATAGTCTTGACGGATGCAAAACTAATTTAGAAAAATGTGAAAGTAGTCTTGATAATTGCAAAAATAAGTTAGAAAAATGTAAAAATAGTCTTCATGAATGCAAATATAATTTAGAGAAATGCAAAAATCTTAATTATCTTACAAGATTCTCTGTAAAATCTTAATTAACAGGAGATACTGTACAACTTGAGTGTTTTTACACCACTGAAACCGGTTTACACTTGTTAAACGTTAGTGTATCAATGGGTTAAATGAAACGATGTATCATATAGATTCGACGATTGGATACATTAGACGATATATTATATAAATATAGAATATTTATTATATCAAGTATTGTATTAGTATATTACAATAATCACCAAATTATGAGACGCACTGTTGTGTTTTAATAATTGCATGTTTTGCACGAGCTTATTTGCCATACTTTTATATTTTAAACATACATGTAATGGGCTTTTATTCAGGATATTTTTTTATATACTTTCTATTAGTATTTATTTTTAACGTATTGCCTTACAATGTCAACCCATTGATACAGGAGCGTCGACAAATGCAAATCGACTACTAAATCGACTACTAATCGACTACTAAATGCAAATCGACACTAAAGTTGTGTGTAGTATCGCTTGCTAATTAAGATTTTACATAGAATCTTATTGAGAGTCTAATAGTATGGCCAGGTAATGTAGTTTTAGGAGAAGTTTTACTTCGAGAAAATGGTAGGATTTTTCTCCGATGTTTGTCATACGGAAGGTAAAAAAAAATAAATAAATAAATAAATATTAGTGGAATGAGAGGGGGGAATAAGAGAAGTATTTGGATTAAAGAAGGAGCGAGAGAGCACGTGTGTGTGTGTGTCATAGATATCTTATACAGAAGAGAAGAAATTCCCCACCTGCGTTCTATTGTTCCCTCCTCCCCTCTCACCTCCGCCATTCCCTCCTGTATCACAGAAGAAGCATTTGCAGGTGGGGGCATCTGAGCACGTTTCGGCTATTTCTACCCCACAAAAGATTCTCCCTCCTTCCTTTGAACAGTTCAAAGTTTTGAGGTATTGCTATAAAATTGACTCAATTCCTCCTCTTCCACTATCGTCTGAAATGAAGTTTTTAGAACCTACCTGGGATTAACTTTTTTTTACAAGGTTGAAATTCCCGGAGATCCATACGTTTCAAAAATAAAGAAATTCCTTAGTTTGTTTACATACAGGTTTTTTTTTCCTTTTGTGTGTGGGAGATTTCACTAAAAGAGCAGAAATTGGTGGATTGAACTTGAAAATAACTGAAATAATCCAAACCAAGAATTTTACCATCGGTCTGCAATAGGAACGTACAGTCCCTGGCCAAATTATGAGACGCACTGTAAGATTCTATGTAAAATCTTAATTATCAGGTGATACTCTATACAGCTTTATTGTTTTGACGCTGCTGAAACCGGTTTGCACTTGTTTACGTTCGTGTATCAATTGCTTAACACTGTAATGCAGCACGTTAAAAATAAATATAAACAAGAAGTATATAAAAAATCGCCTAAATATAAATCCTTTAAATATAAAAGTATTGCACCTTTAAATAAACCTTTAAATATAAGAGTATTGCATATAAACTCTTGAAAAATATGTAACTATTAAAAAACTATAGTGCCTCTAATAATTTGGTATAATTAT
Source organism: Parasteatoda tepidariorum (assembly GCF_043381705.1). Lineage (NCBI taxonomy): Eukaryota > Metazoa > Arthropoda > Arachnida > Araneae > Theridiidae > Parasteatoda > Parasteatoda tepidariorum. Next base: position 890,297 of record NC_092204.1, read on the forward strand.
TATAATGTACTTATATAATACCTGATATAATAAAGATTCTATGTTTTTATAATATATCGTCCGATTTATCCAATCGTCAAATTTATATTATATATCGTCTGATTTATCCAATCGTCAGATTTATATTATATATCGTCTGATTTATCCAATCGTCAAATTTATATTATATATCGTCTGATTTATCCCATTAACACACTTATATAATAATTTGACCAGGCACTGTATATTTCCTTGAATAAGGGATGATTTGACCATCCTCATGATGATGTTCTCTAAGAAAATGTTAAAGATCGCTTGAAATAGAAATTCGGACACAAAAAAAATATCTGTTATTTTAATTGCAAATTTAATAACACAAATACTAAGTGAAAGAAAATTGGATATGGAGAGGGTGTTTAACGTGGAAAGGAGATCATTGATTTAATATGGATTGTATTCAAAATCTACACATACATAATCTGTTCATACATAATCTATTTTATTATAAATTTTCTTCATATTATTCAATACGGCATATATTTTTTTAAAAGTTTCTTAATTCAATTAAATAACTGCTAGGTAGAAAAACCGGATCCTAAAGATTCTTTCTCCCTTCTGGTTTTCTTCTTTCTTTTTTTTCGGGGGAGGGAGGGCAGTAACCATATAAAAAAATGGAAGTAAACAAAAGGGAAGACCAAAATTTTAATACAATAAGAGAACAGCACTGGGATGATTTAATTTCATTTCGATGTTTTAAGGATCTGGTAATTTATTTTTTTGATTATTTTTAACTGTAACTTTTATATGTTGATGTGCTATTCTCAGAGAACTTATAGCTTTTATTCTTTTCGATATAATTGTGTTTTCTCTGGAGTTGTTATTTTAATCTTTGAATTTTTGAAGTGCTAAGTTTTTATTCTTATTTTATCGTCCATTATGGGACCTCAGAGCACAGTCAGCTATTGGTTGAACCACTGACTGGAGAATGTTCCACTCTAATGTATTAATGTTCAACTCTGTAGCCTTAAGGTTTTAAACCCAATCCAGAAGGCAAGAGAATTCCTGGATCCATTATCGAGAGAAATTTTGCCTTCCTAGAGAACTTTTTGATGGAACTAACCCACACTTTCGTTACATGGAGTACCCATGATCTAGCTACCACTGAGGATATTTCGCGTCAGCACTGTGGTAGGTGGTGCAAGCCGGATGCGGAATTCGTAACGACTAGGATTCGACACCTCATTGGAAGGCGACCGCTCTTTCCCCCGAGCCATCATGGCGCGAAAATAAACTTATTGTAAAATTAAAAACTAAAATAAGAAAATTTAAATCGTTATAGATTACTACTGTTCAACCCTATTTATTGTATAACCACCTGCATTCGGTCGACATTTAAGTATCTCCTTTACCTTCAACGTTTCTTTTTTCGTTTTAGGCATTACAAAAGTCCATTTGAAAAACGTAATTTTTAATGCTTTTAAATGTATACATGAACATTTGAAGGTACTATTTGTGCATTTCTGATAATTTAAGGTCAGAGTCATTTTAACTTACACTGTCAAACAAGTTTGAACAGCTGAACACTAAAAAAAAAAAAAAAAAAAAAAAAAAAAAAANAAAAAAAAAAAAAAAAAGCTCATATTGTTAAAAAATTTATATGATTTTCTTGCTTTTTTCCACTATTTCAATTCACTTTGTCAACTGTGATGTCACAGTTGACAATTAAAAAAGAATATAAACTCTTAAATAATAGAACATATATTTGAGAGTTGCACAATTAACGACGGGGAAAATAGAATCGTTCTTAATACACAAAAAATGTCCCTTTTTTTAGTCATTTTTTTATTCAAATGTCAGAGCTTTAAACTGATTCAACTTCTTCGAAGAAGCTCTCATTGTATTAAATTAGAAAAACGACAATACTTTGCAAATCAATTATTTTTTCCCCCTCTAAAAAGTTAGTTTATACTGTATATACGATTATGAATGATATTTCCTCGGATTGAAAAACTCTTCCAAAATTTTACACACTATACTCGACTACATACGCATTTCATTTATTCAAAGTAAGAAAAAGATTCTTAAAATCCACCCTGTATTATTCTTATTTATTTATTTAAATAATTTGTTATGTTATGAAGAGTTTTATTTACTTCATTTTTGAATAGTTTCATTACTAACTCAACGGGGCAAGTTGTGTAGAATTCCTTAGCTGATTCTTAACAGAGAATATGAAGTGAGTGAGTATTCGAATTTTTTGTTCTATGTCTGAAACTTCTGGGGGATGGCCGCCGCATCGAAGAGGGAGAACCGTGTGTGGTAAATGCCCTGATGCATGTAATGTAACAACTGTCAATCAATCACTCTATTAACTCCTCGCCCCCCCCCCCACGAAGAACATGGCGTATTATCAAAGAGTTGGGGTGGATTGCAACTGTCATTGAAAATTCCGCCATTTCAGTACAAATGTTATTCAACAAACTCAGAAATAATCTGACTCTATTTATAATTTAATAAGTGTGTGTGAAATGTTTTCACAAATCATTTTTTTTAACGACGAAATATTAATCGTTATAAGCATGTTTGATATGAAATCTAGAGTGTGACACTATTTTTGCTCCCAAACACATTTCAAATCAAACTTTTAGCCAATTAATTGCTAGAAAAAGTGGCTTTTTGTTTGTTGCAGCAAATTATCGAGTTTTAAGCTTTTGCAGAAACTGTTTTCAAAGTTGATATCAATTCGGATTGAACAATGTAAAGAGATTAGGACGAGACGTATTACATCCGAAGAAGAATCTAGAAAAGTTGACAAAAAAAAATCTCTTCTGATTCATTCATATCTAATTATCTCATCCTGTAATGTATGAAGATTTTAAATACTACAAAATTTACACTTTACTTTACTAGACAATTCTTGAAAAAAAAAATTCTGATATGACACAAGTAATGTAAAAAAAATAAAAAAAATTAAATAAAAATGGAGTCAACCTACGCAGGTCAACAAAGAAACATTTTATTTGAGTTACTTACTTTTTATTAAATAATTACAATTTTTTTTCTTCCTTATGAAACTAAAATAAATGAATTAAGTATAATTACTGAAGTAATATTTGAAAAAAACTGTAAATAATAAAATATAAAATATAAAATAATTGAACATTTAAATGTCAGCCATAAACTATATTTTTTTTGGTTCAAATAGAGTTATAAGTTAGAAATGATCACTGATGTTATTGATTGCTTGTTTGGCCGGACTGAATATTTTTCTTTTAAGGTTGGTCGTTTCTCTTGTATCCAAATATATATATATAAATTTTATATATGAATATGTATATGAAACTTGAACAAGATATACAATATATATATAATAGTAGGAATTGGAAGAAAAAAAAGGCACCGTGGTATCAGACAACTATGAAAGAATAAATTGGGTGACATGGACCACACGTACTACCACGTAGTGTTCTTTATTGAATTTATTTGACACCGTAAATATAAAATAATTAAACATTTAAATGTTAGCCATAAACTATTTTTTTTTTGTTCAAATAGAGCTATAAGTTAGAAATGATCGCCGATGTTATCTTTAAAATATGTGAGAAAACTAAATAGTAAAATTTAAAAATCCAAAATCGTTTTTCACTTATTGAATGAATGGATGAATATTTGAAAAAAAACTGTATTAACATCAAGTGTCATAAACAACAAGTTTAAAAAAAAGAAATGTATTTGAATATGAGTGGATGAGTAAAAAGTATTCTGTGAATGTTTGAAGAAGAAGATGTGGGGAGGGAGGGAGAGTGTGTGTATGGAAAGGATTTGTAACAAAAATGTTTAATTGATTGAGAGTAAAGAAAAGAAGACCTCACAAGATGTGAAAAGCAGGTACCAAAAGGGATGAAATCCTTCCAAAGTTCCGAAACTGCGGGAGTTCTGCTTGGTTAGGTACCTGGACATCTGTAAATCCGGCGTTTTCTTATCGGCGTTGATCTTCTACCGTCTTCTGAATGTGACTTCTTTTTTTCCCGGGATTACCTCCATATGTTGTCATTAAGGGGGGCTAAATCAACACAATGAAATTTTCAAACAAAATTTAGTGCATTTTTCGATGATTTCTCCTTTTAAGATGAGTGTATCAAAATATTGAATTGATTTTAGCAAAAATGTAAAAGTGACAGCATCATGTGTCAGCACGCGAATCAGAACACGCTGTGTGACGTATATAATCATGTGTATGCTCAGTTGATGAATGGCTCACTCCTATCCAAAAATCTTTACTGAAATGCTATTGTTTCAATGTTTTTTAGTGTCTAAATTATGTAAGAAAAAGAGTATTTTCAACATAAATAGTTGAAATTGATACAATTGAAATGGGTACAATGTATGCAATGGATTACATTTAATGCAATTCAACTTGATACATTTGATACAATTGAAATGGATACAATGGATACCTGTCATTTTTAATGAAAGTTGCTAAGAAACAATTAGAAATAAATGTAGGCAAAGGAGTTTTCTCAAAAAAGAAGAATGACAACAGAATTTCGGCATGACAAGAAAAAAAAGACCAGATTAGGCACTTGATGAAGACGAAGCATCTTTTGTCATGGATGCAGCAAAACTTTATATACAGTCAGACTTCTATTTAAAGAACTTCTCTTTTGCGAATTTTTCTATTTAGCGATTTTTTTCATGGAGCCGATAACGTTTTGGAAATTTCTTTTTAAAATAACTTGTAAATAGCGAAGTGAATTTTCTATTGAACAAACTCTTCTTTAAGATTCACCTTCCCTATTTACCAAAATATTTCGGAACATTTCGAACTTGTTAACGCATTTTGTGGGGAAAATGACCTTGAATTGATTTTCGCAGTCACTTAATTTTTAGAGAAAGCCGTAAAATCCCTTTTTGCTTGCATTCATAAATGAATCCATGCCAAAACTCAATTGACGAGAAAGCATAACAGAAATTTCTAAAGCGTGGAACTATTATGTTACAGATCGTACAATTCGAAAAAGTTTCGCTAAGCTGGATTTTTAGTCAGTGCGGAGAACGAGGATGATATTCCTTTAGAAGAAGAACTTTAAAAAATGTGGGTACAGCTGAGAGAGAACTACGAAATTAATGATGATGAATGGTTTTCTTTCTATTGATTCTGAAGCTACAACCACAGAAATATTAACTGAATCGTGATAGTGTGAAAAATAAAAATTAATACAGCAATAAATTGTGAGGAAGACGGAATTGATAAAGAAATCACCAAACCTTCATATAAATAAAATGTTAAAATAATTTGAAACAATTCTATAGTAGATACTAGTTTATAAGATAAGGGTGGAACCATTGCTGTGTTAATTATGTCTCAGTGTTTATGAATTTAAAATCTGTTTTGTGTTGTTTAAGTATTTCGAATGATGATTTTCTATTTAACGAATTTTTCATATAAGGAACTTTTTATCGGGATGATCACGAAACATTTAACACAATTGACTCAAAACTTATTGTACTCAACTATTTTCAACAGTTTCGTTCCATTTTTAACGCAATGTTCAAAATAAGTGCAAAGGGTGGTTCATCTATAAAATCTCATTCTAAAAATTTTATTAAGAAGTGATCAAAGTAATTCTAAAAATTCTATTAAGAGGAAATCAACGCAATTCTAATTCAACACTCTAATCAAGTATATTTAAAGTATTTAATAAAAGAAAAGAAAAGTGTTTACAATTTAAAGCTCAACAGCTACATGAAATTCTACAAATCGACTGACGATTAAAATTCAGTTCTTTTCTGTTTCGAGCAGTGCGCATGCGCGTCGTTATTTCTACGTTCAACCAGAGTGAGAATGAGAAAAAATTTTACTTGACGGGAACAATAAGTATAGTTTATGTTGGAGATAAAGATTTTTTTTAAATTGGTTAACTGGTTTTGAGAGATCCACGAAAATGTAATTTATTTTATGTCTTTTTTTTTTTTGGGGGGNTTTTTTGGGGGGGGGGAGATTTTTTAAAACACCTATATTTTGTAATATTTTTTTTTCTTTTTTTTTAAAATCCTGCTTGCTACTCATATAGTGCAAAAAAAAAAAATTTAAAGCGGAATCAAATTTAGATGATTTTTTCCCCAACTTATGAGTACAGCAAGCTATGTATAATAATAAAAAAAATAATACGCTATACGAACATTGGGTTATAAAATTTCTAATTTTTTTTAAATTTTTGTACTTGTTACATGATAAAATGAAGATTAAAATGTGTGCAATATCATAAAAAAAAATTTAAAAAATCCGATACCAATCATTGCAGAGTTTATTAAAAAATCCTTCTTTTTTACATGATTTCTACCGTGTTGCCTCCCCCTTAATTGGTAAAAATAAGGTAAATTTCAATCAAATGATTATAATGCAGTCCCTGGCCAAATTGTTAGACGCACTATAAGATTTTACATAAAATCTTAATTATCATGTGATACTATACAGCTTTGTTGTTTTCATGTGGCTGAAACTGGTTTGCACTTGTTTACGTTCGTATATCAATGGGTCAACACCGCAATCCAATACGTTAAAAATAAATACAAATAGGAAGTCTATAAAAAATATCCCATCGCATGTACATTTAAATATAAAAGTATTGCCTTAAACTCGAGCAAAACATGCAATTATTAAAACTCTACAGAGTGTCTAATAATTTGGAATAATTGTTATAACATACTAACGTAATACTTGATATAATAAGTACTCTATATTTATATAATATATCGTCTATTTTATCCAATCGTCGAATTTATATGATACATCGTTTCATTTAACCCATTGATACACGAACGTAAACAAGTGCAAACCGGTTTCAGTCCCACATCCAAGAGGTCGTGAGTTCGATCACCGGCGGCCGAAGACTCTACGTGTAGTAAAATGGTGACTGATGCAGAGTCGAAAAGTCCTTCCCATAACAATCTGGGGGTGATTGAGTTTCCTTGTCTTCTGGTGTGGGGTCAAAATGACAAAGCTACGGAGTTGGTAGTCGTAAACCCAAACATTGGGTCGGCTGTTCAACAACTGTTATAAATTGAAAATAATAAAATAGATTTGCCGAGGAGAAAGCCACCTCTTACAAATAGATAATTTAATTGAAATGTTCATCTCTCGGATTAATCCCCTTGTCAGCTGAAATTCTCTGATTTAATTGAGGGGAGAGAAAGAAATGTTACCAGTGAAGAATCCCGAAAAATCTAATAGAACACAAGGATTTGTACTTTTTTGGAAATGAATTAAATAATGTGCGTCGAATCTTTGAAGAAATCAAACCACATCAATCACAAACAAGAAGTGTATGAGTTGGTTAAATAAAAGAAACAGTAGCGATAAGATATATTACTTGATTAAAAAACTTCACTCGCTTCAAAAAAATATTCATATTAGAAATAACAATAAGTGCTCAAAAACAGGACTCCATTCCCAAGACTTGCCAGACGCGAAATAGATAAAACAAAAGTGATTTGAAATATAAAACGTAAAATTGTCAAGAAAAAAGAGAAAATAAAGACCACAGTCAACGAAAAGGAAAAATAAACAGGAAAAACCGGGAAAAAAAAGAAGAAAAAAAAAAACAGCGACAGAGAGGCTCAAATCAGGGGGAAATGCATGTCCATGCGCTATGGAGAGGTGGTGAGAAACTAATTTCATTAACAAGGGAATCAGCGTTCATGTGAATAAAACAAGATTCCAGGACATTAAGATGAGCGGACGTGACTGGGGTGGCAATAATTTTGGCATTGTCGAAAGTGAATTTATGTCCAAGATTCTAACAATATGCAACAATTTCATTTTATTTTATAACCGTCGTTGAACAGCCGACCCAATTTTTGAGCTTGCTAATGTTCAGCTCCGTAGCCTAGTCATTTTAAACAAAATCCAGAAGATCAGGGAACTCCTGGATCAAGTAATGTCAGAAATTGGCATTTGCGGATGACTTTTTTTGATGGAACTTACCAGCATTTGCGTTACATGGAGAGGTAGACCACGAGAGCCTCTTACGGTTAGCATGATGGCAAGGAGACTCTATCCCATGATCCGTCTACCACTGAGAGTATTTTACGTCAGCACCGTGGCACTCTATCCCCTGAACCATCACGGCTCATGTGCAGTTATATTTATCATCATAAATTATCAACTTACTGTCGATGAGGTTCACTTCAAAATTGAATAGTTAGAGGGCACACGTGATTTCTTATTTCTAACATTCCCAGAATAAGTAAGAGGTTTACCACCCATCAGAAGAAATTCTTTGCTGCTTTTTGTTGACTCCTAATTGAGTTGAGAAATTAAATGTTCTTTTTTTCCCCGCACAATCCGACGTTCAGCAAATTAAAATTATTCTTTAAATGTCTAAATTAACCCTGAGAGTTTTATTATCGTGATTTTTGTAACTGTTCTTGCTTTTTCGCACTAGAATAAACTTGAGATACATCTTTCCTTTTTTTTGTTGTTCTTGTTTCATTCCGGATTATTCTTTTCCTTTTTCTTCCTGTCTAGTCTGCACTAGTCCATTCAACTCCTTTACTGAAAGTAAATTATATATTTCTGCAAAGTCAAATCCAGCATTCTTATACTTTTTGTCACCGTTTTGACTGCAGTACTGTAAATCGAAGAATTCATCCATTAATCCAGCAAAGATCAAAATTATTTTTCACTATTGTCCAACATTCTTTTTTAGGGACTTGACATCAGGTACAAAAATCTAGTTACAATTTAAGCAAAGTAGTTTTTTTAAATTACTTTTATCATTTATATTAGATTATTTATTTTAGACATAACGTAACATTCAGCGTACGGATCAGCAGAATTGTGAGAAAGCTGCCATAGAAAATCAAGGATCATCTTTGGCGCATCAGTTCCCAAAAAGGTATTTTGCGAAACCCCAGGGCACCCTGGGAGGGTCACAGAGAGTCGACACTTTTTTTTTTAAAAAGCCAGTTATGAATTGTCATTATATTTATATCCAATCCATGCATTCATTCGTTTAATTATTCGGTTATTTTAAGGAAATTATTCAAGTAAAATGCTTGTGGAAAATGAAGCAAAATTTAACAGAAAATATATTTATTCTAATAACGGTACATTTATAGTGTGAAGAAGGGATTAGAATTATAATATAGGGCATTTTATTCGTAAAAAAATTGCTTTAGTTCCAATCGAACTTTTTATTTCAGAATTTTCCTTCGTTGAACATTCATTTGATTTCTGATAAGCATTTTCAACGTTTATAAGAAGCTCTTTTTTTTCACTTCAAAGAAGGAAGGAAAAAAAAAAAAAGCATACTTTTTTGTACATACCAAAAAGTTCGTTCTAAACTCCCGCGAATTCTGACGCACTAAAAATTTGATTTTGTAAGTATAAAACGATTTCGTACTCGTATGTTATTTTTCTTCCCCTATTGCTAATGAACTTACAGTCCCTGACCAAATTATTCGACGTACTATAAGATTCTATGTAAAATCTTCATTATCAGGTGATACTCTATACAGTTTTATTGCTTTTACGAGAATTTGCACTTGTTTACGTTCGTCTATCAATGGGGTAAGATAGTAAATCAGAAATATCCTGCATAAAATAAGAAGTATATAAAAAATATCCCGAATAAAACCCCATTGCAAGTATGTTTAAGTATAAAAGTACTGCCTATAAACTCGTGCAAAACATGCAATTATTAAAACAATCCAGTGCGTCTCATAATTTGGTTTAATAATTATAATATATTAATATAATACCTGATATAATAAATATTCTATATTTATATAATATATCGTCTCATGTATCCAATCGCCGAATTTATATTATATATCGTCTGATTTATCCAATCGTCAAATTTATATTATATATCGTCTGATTTATCCAATCGTCAAATTTATATTATATATCGTCTGATTTATCCAATCGTCAAATTTATATTATATATCGTCTGATTTATCCAATCGTCAAATTTATATTATATATCGTCTGATTTATCCAATCGTCAAATTTATATTATATATCGTCTGATTTATCCAATCGTCAAATTTATATTATATATCGTCTGATTTATCCAATCGTCAAATTTATATTATATATCGTCTGATTTATCCAATCGTCAAATTTATATTATATATCGTCTGATTTATCCAATCGTCAAATTTATATTATATATCGTCTGATTTATCCAATCGTCAAATTTATATTATATATCGTCTGATTTAACCCATTGACACACTTATATAATAATTTGACCAGGCACTGTATATTTCCTTGAGTAAGGGATTATTTGACCATCCTCATGATGATGTTCACTAAGAATACATATCGTTTAATTTTATCCATTGATACACGAAGGCGAACAAGTGCAAACCTGTTTCAGTCACGTGAAAACAATAAAGCTGTACAGAGTATCACCTTGATAATTAAGATTTTACATAGAATCTTATAGTGCGTCTGATCATTTGGCCAGATACTGTAAAACTAGGGTTCCGCTGAAACAAAGATTCCGAAAAATGCCCTTAAAGACTGGACTTTCGCAAAGAAAATAGAATTTGAAACACGGTCATTTACAGAGAGACACATCGAATGAGAAAAAGCAATAAAAAAAAAAAAGCTATAAAAACACCTTTGTTAATCCAGAAGTGGCAGGTCCGGGAGTCATAAATTTACCTTTTCTGTTCGCCTTTTAATGTCCCTTCCTTTTAGATGCCATGAATTTATTAACAGATTTCTTCGACCTTTCCTCTCTTCTTCTTTTTGTTTTTACTTTCAGAAAGTAATCGTGGCCGCCGACCACACCCCCCTCACGAGAAGACATGAAAAATGAGGAATCTATTAAAGGTTGGTTTCGAATTTCTCGGCTCTTTAATGAGCTTTCGGCGGGATTTCTTGTCTGTTGGGTGAGATGTAATGAAGTCCTACTGTAATACACACACCCGCGGATTGTTTTCATACCAAAAACAATGTCTGCCCTGATAATTATTATTTTATTTTATCTTGTAGCGCATTATTATTTTGCAAAAGCGGGAATTCAGTTTAAAATGAATACGGATGAAAATTAAAGTGGCAACTGCTTTCATAATTTTTCATTCTTTTTTATGTGATTTAGCACCATACATGGCAGTACTTTTACTTTCGTTACTTGTACCGCCGGTACAAGTAAAAAGTACGTACTTTTACTTGTACTTCGTTACTTTTTAAATTTAGTACTTTTACTTGTACTTTCGTTACTTTTTGCGGGAAAAAGTAAAAGTATTTGTAACGGAAATATCGGATGAAATCGTTACTTTTTTCTAAAACTCGGTAAGCTTTCATAAAAAAAAAAACTGTGAATGCAATATATATGCATTCACAGTTAACTTCGTGTTTAAATACCTTCTGTTTCAACTAATACTACACATTCAATTATTTTTTACTAGCTCAAAGATCACAAAGCTATCTGTTTGCTTTGTTTATGTTTTTGTTTTTAAAACGCGTCTCTAAAGAGTAAAACAATCTTAAATCAATGGTAATTTAAATAAATAAAAATAATAAACTAAAAATTAAAATCAATAGATAAAATTTCTTTTTCGTGCAAATCCATAAAAAGTTTGAAATTAAAACTATATTTGATTTTAAAATTATATTATACGATTATATTATAAAATTATATTATAATATTCTTTCGAATTTAAAAATAAATTTAAATCCATAACTTTCAAAATTAAAAATAATTAAATAAATGACAACAATTTGGCAAAAACTTTAAAGAGCATAAGAATATTATTCAATAAAATTTTAGGTTACTTTGAATTTTCGATTTCCTAGAAATGTACTTTTAAATCGTTACTTTTTTTGTTTAGTACTTGTACTTTTACTTGTACTTTTTACTCGTTACTT
>NC_092204.1:903786-906944 GCF_043381705.1 Parasteatoda tepidariorum
AATTCGTGATATAAATCAAAAATCGTCAAATAAATTCGTAATATATAAATTCGTGAAAAAAAGCGCTTTCGACAAAATACTAAAATAGAGATATATCGGCAAAGACTACTCACTTCTGCCTAGCTTAAGGTTATTTCAGTTTCCGTTTTTAAAGCCACCTCAGCTAGATTTGGCATGTGACATTTTTAGCGGCAATCATGGGTCGATTTTCTAGCGTTGCCATTCGGGGAGTTGTAATGAGACTTTTTTTTGTCGCCGTGTAAGAGAAATATTTATATAGATGCTTTAGAGTTCCTAATCTTTTTTTCTTTTTTTTCAATAGTTTAAAGGTGTGGAAAAAAATTTCGGTAAATAAATCCTTAACTAATATTAATTTTTATTAAAAAATATTTAATTTTATTTGAATAAATGCATAATTATATTAAAAGCGAGATCAATATGAAATGGGAATTGAATGAGTAGTTAAAAGGTTGCTAAAGAGATGTTTTTCATTTTCGTCTCCTTTTAATTAAAAAGATGCAAAAAATGAATGATCCCTACATTGAAAGCACGGTTTCCAATAATAAAATTCTTCATTGCGAATTTAAATGAAAAAAAAAAAAATGAGTGGTGGACAAATGTAAGCCTCTGATTTCGAAATATAGAATCAATTATGATGCTTCAGAACTGTTTTAACAGGCAAACTTTTCCATTTTTCAGAAAGGCGCAGAGAACAAAATCCGTCAAAAACAAGAGGAATAAGGAAAAACTGAATTAAAATGTCATTTAACATTAAAAACAGGGTCACAAAATACTATTTAGAGTAGTATTACGTCAGAGACAGATAACGGGTTCAAATACTAACAGTTGAAAAAATGATACACTTTCCTGCTCCTCCATTTCCTTTTTATAAAATATTGCGGAGTAGCAACCATTTTTATTTTTCAAATTAAAGAAACAATTTTCTTTAGCGATAATTGAAATAGTTAATTAGCGTGACGCAACATTTTAACCTAATGTGCCTATCATTACATAAAAAGTTTTATAAAGAAATGTTTATACGATAATTGTGACCAGCTAAAAGAGAAAATTTAAATTTGTTAGTTAAAAAAATTGGAAAATAAATATTTTTCAAAAATAATATTTTTGAAAAAAAAATTCATTATTATTTCAATTATACCGATTGATTTTTATGTATTTTTTATTTTAGTGCAATCAATTTTAAATCTTATTAAATATGCAGTTAATGTATATATACTTGTAATTAAAGAATAATGTTTTGTTCTCCCAAGAATAATTTAATTTAAAAAAGCATTTCTCATCTAAATTAATTTACTTTTTCATTTCACAAATTGATTCTCGGTTTTACAATACACTGTGGTTTTGAATTCAAAAAAAAATTGTAACTGTGTTCATTTATTTAGTCTTTTGTTTGCCATAATTGAATAATATTAACCTTTTTAATATGAGGCGTGTTAGTTGCAGTATTGTTGTCAAATAATATTAAGTATAATTTAAACATTTTATCATAGTTTTATCGTTAAGTGAGAAACGAAGTTTTAAAAAAATCTGATTGAAATAAAAAATTAATAAAACTCAATGCTTATAACATATATTTTTAAATAAACCATGATTTGATCAACTCTGATGAAATGCCTCAGATGTTTCGAGCAGAGATGCAAAACGAAAACCAAATGCTTTTCATGATATTGCCATCTAGTGAGTAAATGTGAAGATACAACAGATTTTAACTTACGACATTCACTAAACTATACTAAACATGAAAGATTTTTTTTAAAGAAAAGTAGGAGTAATTAATTTATAAATCAAAAAATTCAAAATGTAAACGTAAAATTTTTATCCCGGTAGAGACCCAAAAATGTAATATAATTTTTTAATAATTTATATGTTATCTAGTGAGCAACTAGATCATGCGCTGCACCTAAAATGACATCATCAAAAATTTGTGCTGTCATAATACTAAATATATTTTATAATACCAAATATATTTTGTATACTATATTATATTAAAAATTATATGTAAATTTTTTATTCTTAAATTGAGTCATGTTTCGTACGATATTGAAATTTATTTACAGTTAAAATAACATCTTTTTGAAAGAAAAAAAATTGAAAAATGTTCTTAGTTTTACACAGTGTTACGATATTATTACATTAAAAAAAAATTCATTTTTTATTTTAGTTTAACATACTACCTTTATTAGAGACAAAATGTTTCCTTACTACTTTTCAAATTTAATAAAAAAACATTTCAATGTTTTTAATTTTAAGAATATTGAAATTAGAAATTTCATTAAATGTGCATGTATTTTTATAAATATCTAGAGGTAACTTGTTAGAAGTAATAAGCATAATTGCATAATTTTTTACCTTGAATATTTAAAAAAAAATTAACAATTTCAAAGTATGTTATTTTTATAGCTTAGTTTAAACATATTAAAGAAACTCTCTGTTTAGACTTTCATTTTAAAAAAAACTTTCCAACACACTATGTACATTTCCAAGAAATAAGCAATTTTTTTCTTTTTTTCTTATAATTTCGAAAATATTTTAACTGGAAACATTCTTTAAATATATATATGTTTTGGAACTTATTAAAAAGAAAAGTCAACAATTTAAGTGCATGTTTTGACAGGCATCTATACTGAAATACCTATATATGTATTTAGCTTCCTGTTGAAATTATAATACGCCTTGCTTTTTCTTTTCTTACCTTATGAAAAAAAAGAAAACAATTTAAAAATTTGAATCAGAGAAAAGAGGCTTAGCTCCGAAAAGAACTGCTTTTTATTTCGAAAGAGAAATAAACTAAATAACGAAGAAATGGTTTAAACAGAAAAAAAAACAGAAGTAATGGCTGTGAATTGCGTGTGTTTATGAAATTACAGAAATTATTAATCATTCGGAAATTTATCTGAAGATGGCAGCACTGCACTAATTCTTGATGATGTTAATGAAACGCAAAGGTGGATGTGTTGGATGAATCGCTCGATCAAAGAATATATACACTTATATATTCTTTGGCTCTATCTAGTCGCATGCTGTTATCATTTGATATCACAAGGTAGCTTTTGATGCTTATAACAATTATATATATATATTGCGGATATAATCGTGTGGGCTGATGAAAAGATTATATCTTTTTTTTTCCAGATTTT